>NC_142878.1:93444848-93596363 GCF_051225735.1 Oryctolagus cuniculus | reverse complement strand
AACAATTGGTGCCTATATCAAGAAACTGGAAATACACCAAATAAATGAGCTTCAATGCATCTCAAGGATCTAGAAAATGAGCAAACCAAACCCAAAACTAATAGGAGAAAATAAATATCAAAATTAGAGAGGAAATTTAAAAAATGAATCCAAAAACAATATAAAATATCAGCAAAATAAAGAGCTGTGGCCGGCACCGTGGCTCAATAGGCTAATCCTCAGCCTTGTAGTGCCAGCACACCAGGTTCTAGTCCCGGTCAGGGTGCTGGATACTGTCCCGATTACCCCTCTTCCAGGCCAGCTCTCTGCTGTGGCCAGGGAGTGCAGTGGAAGATGGCCCAAGTCCTTGGGCCCTGCACCCCATGGGAGACCAAGATAAGCACCTGGCTCCTGCCTTCGGATCAGCGCAGTGCGCCAGCTGCAGCACGCTGGCCACGGCGGCCATTGGAGGGCAAACCAACGGCAAAGGAAGACCTTCTTTCTCTCTGTCTCTCTCTCTCACTGTCCACTCTACCTGTAAAAAAAAAAGAGTTGATTTTTTAAAAAATAAAATTGACACATAGTTGGGCAACTAACCAAAAAAAAGATGCAAATTAATAAAACTAGAGATGAAAAAGGAAATGTAACAAAAGACATCATAAAGTGAATAACAAGAAATTAATACAAAGAGCTGCATGTCAGCAAACTTAAATGAAATGGACAGGTTCCTGGAAACAAACAACCTAGCTACATTGAGCAATGAATACATAGAAAACCTAAACAGACAAATTTCCAAGATGAAAATTGAATCAGTAATAAAGACCCTCTCACTAAAGAAAAGCTGGGGTCCCGATGGCTTCACTGCTGAATTTTAACAGAAATTTAAAGAGAACTAATATCAATTCTTCTCAAGTTATTCAAAACAATTGAAAGAGAGGGAATTTTCACAAAATCTTTCCATGAAGCCAGCATCACCTTAATTTCTACACACGGAAAAAGACACAATAGAGAAAGAGAACTACACACCAATTTCCCTAAATCAAATAGATGCAAAAATCCTTAATAAAATTCTAGTCAATGGAATCCAACAACACATCTAAAGATCATTCACCCAGACCAAGTGGAATTTATCCTTGGTATGCATGGATGGTTCAATATTTGCAAATCAATCAATGTGATACATCACATTAACAAATTTAAGAACAAAAACCAAATGATTATCTCTATATGCAGAGAAAGCATTTGATAAAATACAACACCCTTTCATGATGAAAACTGAGCAAATTGAGTATAGAGGAAAAACTCTTGACACAATCAAGGAAATTTATGACAAAAATATAGTCAGCATCCCATTGAATGAGGAAAAGTTAGAAGCATTCCCACTAAGATCTGGAACTAGACAAGGATGCCCACGCTCAACATTGCTATTCAGTATAATCCTGGAAGATTTAACCAGAGACATTAGCCAGAAAAAGAAATCAAGGAGTTACAAATTGGTAAAGAGAAAGTCAAACTATCTCTATTTGCAGATGACATCTCTATTTGCAGATGGATCCAAAAAACTCGTCCAAGAGATTATGTGAACTCATGGAAGAGTTTGGTAATGTAGGAGGATATACAACCAATACACAGAAATTAAAACAGCCTTTGTATACACAGATGGTATACACAATGGCATGTTTTAGAAAGAACTTCTCAGATCATTCCCATTCACAATAACATGGAGTAAATTTAACCAACAATGCCAAAGATCTTTATGATGTGAATTATAAAACATTAAAAAAGAAATAGAAGGTAAAAAATGGAAAAAAATCCATGTTCAGGAATTATAAGAAGCAATATCATCAAAATGTCCATTATTCTAAAAGCAATTTACAAATTCAATGTGATACCAATCAAAATAGCAAAGACATTCTTCTAAGATCTAGAAAAATGATGAAGAAACACAGGAGACCTTGCATAGCTAAAGCAATATTATAGAGCAAAAACAAAGTCAGAGGCATCACAATACAAGGTCTCAAGACATGCTTCAAGGCAGTTATAATAAAAGCAGCCTAGTAATGGTGAAAAAAAGATGGATAGACAAAATGAACAAACAAACAAACCAAAAAAACCACCAGAAGTCAATCCAAGCATCTTCAACCAACTTATATTCAACCAAAGAGCATAAACACATCCCTGGAGTAAGGACAGTCTCTTCAGCAAGTGATGCTGGGAAAACTAGATTTCCACATGCAAAAATATGAAGCAAAACCCCTACTTTACACCATACACAAAAATCCATTCAAAATGATCAAAGACATAAATCTATGAGCTGATAACACCATATTATTAAAGAACATTGGGAAAAGTCAGCAAGATAATTGGCTCAGGCAAAGAGTCCTTAGAAAAGAAACCAGGAGCACTGGCAATCAAAGCCATAATTAACAATGGGATTACACTCAGAAAGTGAAGAGACAACTTATAGAATGGGAGAAATTATTTGTAAACTATGCAGCTGATGAAAGATTTATAACCAGGATATATAAAGAGATCAAGAAACTCCACAACAATGAAAGAAACAACCCAGTGAAAAATGGGCCAAGCATTTAAATAGATATTTTTCAAAACAGGAATACAGATGGCCAAGAGACAAATAAAAAAAAAATATCTGGAATCACTAGCCATCAAGGAAATGCAAATTAAAACCACAGTGATGTGGCTGGCACTGTGGTGCAGTGGGTTAAATCGCTGGCCTGACGTGCAGGCATCCCATGTGGGTGCCAGTTCTAGTCCCAGCTGCTCCTCTTCCTATACAGCTCTCTGCTATGGCCTGGGTAAAATAGAATATGGCCTAAGTCCTTGGGAACCTGCACCCATGTGGGAGACCCTGAAGAAGTTCCTGGCTTCGGATCAGCACAGCTCTAGGCATAGCAGCCATCTGGGGAGTGAACCATCAGGTGGAAGACCTCTATCTCTCTCTCTAACTCTCTCTGTAACTCTGTCTTTCAAATAAATTCAATAAATCTTTAAAAACACAGTGAGGTTTCACCTCATTCCATTTAGAATTGCTTTCATACATAAATCAACAAGCAGCAAATGCTGATGTGAATGTGAGGCAAAAGGTACCCCAACCCATTGCTGGTGGGAATGTAAACTTGTAAAGCCACTATGAAAGACTGTTTGGAGATACCTCAGAAATCTGAATATAGACCTACCATAGGACCCAGCCATTTCACTCCTGGAAATTTACCGAACAGAAATGAAATCAGCAAATGAAAAATGTTATCTGTACCTCAATGTTTATTAAAGCTGCATTCACAATAGCTAAGACATGGAATTGACGTAAATGCCCTTCAACTAAAGACTGGATAAGGAAATTATGGGATATATACTCTATTGTATACTACACAATGGACAAAAACAATGAAATCCATTCATTTGCAACAAAATGAATGAATCTGGAAGACATACTGAGTGAAATAAGACAGTCCCAATATACTAATACCATATTTTTCCTTGATCTGTGATAACTAACAGAGCACCTAAAAGAAAATGCGTAAAACTGAGATTGACACTTTGAGAAGCAATGACTTGAACAGCTTTGGTCTTGACTGTTGAGAGAGAGTTTTTTTTTTTTTTTCCTATGCATCATACTATTTGTTGAACTCTTTCTTAACATTGAGTTAATCATGTGTTTTTTTAATTTAATAAATGTGAATTTACAAAGTGCAACTTTTGTATTGTTGTGGCTTCCCCCCAAACTTCCCTCCCTCCTGTGACCCTCCCCTCTCCCACTTCCTCTCCCATCCTGCTCTTCATCGAGTTTCACTTTCAATTACCTTCATATAGAGAAATCAACTTAGTATATACTAAGCAAGGATTTCAACAGACTGCCTTCACACAATCACACAAAGTATAGGGTATTGTTCAACTAGTAATGTTGTCTTTATGTTTCATAGTAAAACACGTTGAGGACAGAGATCCTACATGAGGAGCCTGTACCCAGTGACTCCCATTGTTGGTTTAATAACTGGCACTCTTATTTATGATGTCAGCAATCACCTGAGGATCTTGCCATGAGCTGTCTAGGCTATGGGAGCCCCTTGAGTTCACCAACTCTGAACTTGTTTAGTCAAGGCTATATCACAGTGGAGGTTTATAAAGTCAATTGAAAATAGATCTCATTAAGCATAATGTTTGGAATAACACAGGAAGAAGGAATTTTGTAACTGTGAAGCTCTATTGTCCAGTATACTTTCCTACAGATTACTTCTAAGGGTACAGTTTAAAATCTTGGTATGGGACCTCAAATCCCATCAAACTGGATAGTAAAAAATGTCATCTTAATTGTTAAAGTGAACATATTAAGTGTTAAATTGATAATATAGATAGGATTACATGTTAAATGGATCATATAAATAATATGAAATGTCTGGTAATAATAAACAGAATTAAAAAGGAGAGAATATTCCAACATGGGAAGCAGTACACAGAGCAGACACATAGAATGAGAATCACATTAAATAACACTCTGTCCTCAGAATCAGCCCATAAGGCATTCTGGTCAGGTTAAAGTCACATGAGAGCAATTCAAGCATCAAAAGCCAAGACAATGTGGTAAAAAAATTTCTACATGAAGGATCTCTGTGAGAGAGATCCCAGTGGAAAGAAGTGGCCATAAAAGAAGGATGCACTTTTGTCTGACAGGTGAAGAGTGCTTCAACTTTGCTTGAGGACTTGTCTAGATACTGATACAGATTTTGGATACAACTATAGCCTTTGTAGCTTCTATAACGTAGACAGCTCATGACAAGAGTTTTGGGTGATCACTGATATCATACATAAGAGTGGTATTTGCTAAATTAACAACAGGAGTCACTGTGCACATACTCTCCATAAAGGACTTCTGTCTGCAATGAATTGTATTATGAGAATTAACTGTAAAACTAGTTCTCGGTTTGTGTGTGTGTTTGTCTGTGCTTGTTCGTATGTGTAAATTGTTGAAATCTACTTTGTAAAAGTTGGTCTTCTATGTGTAAAGTTCAATAAAATGTATCTTAAAGGATAAGGGAACTTGGAATGAGCAAGGGAGGAGGAGTGGGGTGAGAGTGGAGGAGGGAGTGCAGCATAGTGAGAAGAATCACTATATTCCTAAAGTTGTACTGATGAGATTTGTACTCATTAAATAAAATGTTTCTTTGAGATACAAAAAGAAACAAGAAGAGTGATTTGTATGTTTCCTGAGTAATCACTTCACTCGCAAGACAAAATGCATGATGCAAAAGAATTCATCTTCAACCACACACTAATGAAGTGGAACTCTAGTGGTTAAATTTTAGGGTTTCAAACTCATATTTGAAAGGCATGTGTTAAAAATAGATGAATTCTTATTTCAGCTCAATTCAGAATAGCTAGAACCTGGAATCAACCAAAATGCCCATCAACAGCAGACTGGATAAAGAAATTATGGGGCATGTCCTCCATAGAATACTATACAGCAGTAAAAAACAATGAACTGTGGTGATTTGCAGCAAAATGGAGGAATCTGGAAAACATCATGTTCAGTGAATTAAGCAAGTCCCAAAGGGACAAATATCATATGTTCTCCCTGATTGGTGACAACTAACCGAGCACCAAAAGGGAAACATGGTGAAGTGAAATGGATACTATAAGAAACAGTGACTTGATAAGCCCTTGTCCTTACTGTTGATCTGTAAGTTAAAACTTTATCACTTTTAGTATTTTTTTGTTCTACTTAAAACTATTGGTTGAACTCTGTAATTAACACACAACTATTCTTAGGTATTTAAATTCAACTGAAAAGTAATCTCTGTTAAATGTAAGAGTGGGAGTAAGAGAGGTAGGAGATGTACAAATTGGGACATCCTCAATTGGATTTGCCTCAAATGGTGGAGTTAGAAACATTCCACAGGATTCCAATTCAATCCCATCAAGGTGACATGTACGAATGCCATCTCACTAGTCCAAGTAATCAACTTCAGTTTATAATTGATCATACTGATAGGCCTACGAGTCAAAGGTATCACAGAAACAAGACTAGAGTCTGCTAATAATAACTGATAGAATTAAAAATGGAGAGAACGATCCAACACGAGAAGCGGGATACACAGCAGAATCATAGAAAGGCAGATGTCCTAAACAGCACCCTGGCCTCAGAATCAGCCCTTAAGGCATTCGGACCTGGCTGAAGAGCCCATGAGAGTATTTCAGGCATGGAAAGTCAAGACACTCTGGCAAAAAAAAAAAAAACCCTAAAGGAAAGATCTCTGTGAGTGAGATCCCAGTGGAAAGAACGGGGCCATCAAAGAAGGAGGTACCTTTCTCTGAAGGGAGGAGAGAACTTCCACTTTGACTATGACCTTGTTGACATAAGATTGAAGTCAGTGAACTCAAAATGCTTCCATAGCCTTGGCAACTCATGACTAGAGCCTAGGGAGAGTACTGATGCCTTACACAAGAGTGTCCATTTGTTAAGTTAACAACAGGAGTCACTGTGTAGTTACTCCTCATGTAGATCTCTGTCCTTAATGTGTTGTTCAATGTGAATTAATGCTATAATTAGTACTCAAACAGTATTTTACACTTAATTGGTCTGTGTGGGTGCAAACTGTTGAAATCTTTACTTAATATAGACTAAATTGATCTGTACATAAAGATAATTGAAAATGAATCTTGATGTGAATGGAATGGGAGAGGCAGCAGGAGATGGGAGGGTTGTGGGTGGGTGGGAATTTATTAGGGGGGAGCCATTGTGATCCATAAACTGTACTTTAGAAATTTATATTTAATAAATAAAAGTTAAAAATGGATAAATTCAAATGTGGGAACAGGTTTTATGATGATTATTATTTGCTTTCCCTTTGTTTTCACTTCTGATAATTATACTGTATTTCTTTTTTTTATCTTTTATTTAATGAATATAAATTTCCAAAGTACGACTTATGGATTACAATGGTTTCCCCCCCATACCGTCCCTCCCACCCACAATCCTCCCCTTTCCCACTCCCTCTCCCCTTCCATTCACATCAAGATTAATTTTTGATTATCTTAATATACAGAAGATCAGCTTAGTATACATTAAGTAAGGATTTCAACAGTTTGCTCCCACACAGAAACATAAAGTGAAAAATAATAGATGATTTTTTTTAAGTGATGATGAAATCAGATCAGACCTATTGTCATGTTTAATCCCAGTGAGAGTCAAGTTGGGAATTGATAATTTCTTTTTTTTTTCTACAGAAGATCAGTTTAGTATACATTAAAGATTTCAACAGTTTGCACCCCCACAGAAACACAAAGTGAAATATACTGTTTGAGTACTCATTATAGCATTAAGCCTCAATGTACAGCACATTAAGAACAGAGATCCTACATGAGGAGTAAGTGCACCGTGACTCCTGTTGTTGACTTTACAAATTGACACTCCTGTTTATGGCAACAGTAATCTCCCTATGCACCAGTCATGAGTTTCCAAGGCTATGGAAGCCCCTTGAGTTCTCTGACTCTTATCTTGTTTAGACAAGGTCATAGTCAAAGTGGAGGTTCTCTCCTCCCTTCAGAGAAAGGTACCTCCTTCTTTGAAGACCTGTTCTTTCCACTGGGATCTCACTCACAGAGATCTTTTTGCCAGAGTGTCTTGGCTTTCCATGCCTGAAATACTCTCATGGTCTTTTCAGCCAGATCCGAGTGCTGTTAGGACTGATTCTGAGGCCAGAGTGCTATTTAGGACATCTGCCATTCTATGAGTCTGCTGAGTATCTCACTTCCCATGTTGGATCACTCTCCCCTTTATTTATTCTATCGGTTAGTGTTAGCAGGTACTAGACTTGTTTATGTGCTCCCTTTGACTCTCAGTCCTTTCATTATGATCAATTGTGAACTGAAATTGATCACTTGGACTAGTGAGATGGCATTGGTACATGCCACCTTGATGGGATTGAATTGGAATCCCCTGGTATGTTTCTAACTCTACCATTTGGGGCAAGTCAGCTTGAGAATGTCCCAAATTATACATCTCTTCCCTCTCTTATTCCCACTCTTAAGTTTAACAGGGATCACATTTCAGTTAATTTTCAACACTTAAGAATAACTGTGCATCAATTACAGATCTAAACCAGTCATATTAAGTAGAACAGACAAAAAAACTACTAAGTGGGATAATGTATTAAGTTGTTCATTAACAGTCAGGGCTATGCTGATCAAGTCACCATTTCTCATAGTGTCCATTTCACTTCAGGAGGTTTCCTTTTTGGTGTTCAGTCAGTTGTCACCGATCAGGGAGAACATATGGTATTTGTCCCTTTGGGACTGGCTTACTTCACTCAGCATGATGTGTTCCAGATTCCTCCATTTTGTTGCAAATGACTGGATTTCGTTGTTTCTTACTGCGGTATAGTATTCTAAAGAGTACATATCCCATAATTTCTTTATCCAGTCTACCGTTGATGGGCATTTAGGTTGGTTCCAGGTCTTGGCTATTGTGAATTGTGCTGCAATAAACATTAGGGTGCAGACCTCTTTTTTGTTTGCCAATTTAAATTCCTTTGGGTAAATTCCAAGGAGTGGGATGGCTGGATCAAATGGTAGGGTTATCTTCAGGTTTCTGAGGAATCTGCAGACTGACTTCCATAGTGGCTTGACCTGTTTGCATTCCCACCAACAGTGGGTTAGTGTCCCTTTTTCCCCACATCCTCACCAGCATCTGTTGTTGGTAGATTTCTGTATGTGAGCCATTCTAACTGGGCTGAGGTGAAACCTCATTGTGGTTTTGATTTGCATTCCCTGATTGCTAGCGACCTTGAACATTTTTTCATGTGCCTGTTGGCCATTTGGATTTCCTCTTTTGAAAAATGTCTATTGAGGTCCTTGGCCCATCTCTTAAGTGGGTTGTTGGTTTTGTTTTTGTGGAGTTTCTTGATCTCTTTGTAGATTCTGGTTATTAACCCTTTATCTGTTGCATAGTTTGCAAATATTTTTTCCCATTCTGTCGGTTGTCTCTTCACTCTCCTGACTGTTTCTTTTGCAGTACGGAAACTTGTCAATTTGATGCAATCCCAATAGTTGATTTTGGCTTTGACTGCCTGTGCCTCCCGGGTCTTTTCCAGAAATTCTTTGCCTGTGCCAATATCTTGAAGGGTTTCTCCAATGTTCTCTAATAACTTAATGATGTCAGGACGTAGATTTAGGTCTTTAATCCACGTTGAGTGCATTTTTGTGTAAGGTGTAAGGTAGGGGTCTTGCTTCATGCTTCTGCACGTGGAAATCCAATTTTCCCAGCACCATTTATTGAATAGACTGTCCTTGCTCCAGGAATTGGTTTTAGATCCTTGGTCAAATATAAGTTGGCTGTAGATGTTTGGGTTGATTTCTGGTGTTTCAATTCTGTTCCATTGGTCTATCCATCTGTTTCTGTACCAGTACCATGCTGTTTTGATTACAACTGCCCTGTAGTATGTCCTGAAATCTGGTATTGTGATGCCTCCGGCTTTGTTTTTGTTGTACAAGATTGGTTTAGCTATTCGAGGTCTCTTGTGCCTCCATATAAATTTCAGCATCATTTTTTCCAGATCTGAGAAGAAGGTCTTCGGTATCTTGATTAGTATTGTCTTGAATCTATAAATTGCTTTTGGGAGAATGGACATTTTGATGATATTGATTCTTCCAATCCATGAGCATGGAAGATTTTTCCATTTGTTGGTATCCTCTTCTATTTCTTTCTTTAAGGTTTTGTAATTCTCATCATAGAGATCTTTAACATCCTTTGTTAAGTTTATTCCAAGGTATTTGATTGTTTTTGTAGCTATTGTGAATGGGATTGATCTTAGCAGTTGTTTCTCAGCCATGGCATTGCTTGTGTATACAAAGGCTGTTGATTTTTGTGCATTGATTTTATATCCTGCCACTTTGCCAAACTCCTCTATGAGTTCCAATAGTCTCTTAGTAGAGCTCTTTGGATCCTCTAAGTACAGAATCATATCGTCTGCAAAGAGGGATAGTTTGACTTCTTCCTTCTCGATTTGTATTCCTTTGATTTCTTTTTCTTGTCTGATGGCTCTGGCTAAAACTTCCAGAACTATGTTAAATAGCAGTGGTGAGAGTGGGCATCCCTGCCTGGTGCCAGATTTCAGTGGAAATGCTTCCAAATTTTCCCCATTCAATAGGATGCTGGCTGTGGGTTTTTTATAAATTGCTTTGATTATATTGAGGAATGTTCCTTCTATACCCAATTTGCTTAGAGTTTTCATCATGAAAGGGTGTGGAATTTTATCAAATGCTTTCTCTGCATCAATTGAGATAATCATATGGTTTTTCTTTTGCAGTCTGTTAATGTGGTGAATCACATTGATTGATTTACGAATGTTGAACCATCCCTGCATACCAGGGATGAATCCCACTTGGTCTGGGTGGATGATTTTCCTGATGTGTTGTTGCATTCTATTGGCGAGAATTTTATTGAGGATTTTTGCATCTATGTTCATCAGGGATATTGGTCTGTAATTCTCTTTCAGTGCTGCATCTTTCTCTGGCTTAGGAATTAAGGTGATGCTGGCTTCATAGAAAGAATTTGGGAGGACTCCCTCTTCTTCGATTGTTCTGAAGAGTTTGAGAAGAAATGGGATTAGTTCTTCTTTAAACGTCTGGTAGAATTCAGCAGTGAATCCATCTGGTCCTGGGCTTTTCTTTGTTGGGAGGGCCTTTATTACTGTTTCAATTTCTGTCTCAGTTATGGGTCTGTTTAGGTTTTCGATGTCTTCCTGGTTCAATTTAGGCAGGTTGCATGTGTCCAGGAATCTATCCATTTCTGATAGGTTTCCCTGTTTGCTGGCATACAAGTCCTTGTAGTAATTTCTGATGATTCTTTTTATTTCTGTGGTGTCTGTTGTTACATTTCCTTTTTCATCTCTGATTTTATTGATTTGGGTCTTTTCTCTTCTTTTTTTAGTTAGTTGGGCCAATGGGGTGTCAATTTTGTTTATTTTTTCAAAAAACCAGCTCTTCGTTTGGCTGATTTTTTGTAATGTTTTTCTTGATTCAATCCTGTTGATTTCTTCTCTGATTTTAATTATTTCTCTTCTCCTACTAGATTTGGGTCTGGTTTGCTGTAGGTTTTCTAGATCCTTGAGGTGAATTGAAAGCTCATCTATTTGATGTCTTTCCAATTTCTTGATGTAGGCACCTATTGATATAAACTTTCCTCTTAACACTGCTTTTGCTGCGTCCCATAAGTTTTGGTATGTTGTGCTGTTATTCTCATTTACTTCCAGAAAAAAAAATTGATTTCTCTTTTGATTTCTTCTATGACCCATTGTTCATTCAGGAGCATGTTGTTCAATCTCCATGTGTTTGGTATGCTCTAGGCATTCCTGAGTTGCTAATTTCCAACTTCATTCCTTTATGGTCTGAGAAGCTGCATGGTATGATTCTAATTCTTTTGAATTTGCTGAGACTTGCTTTATGGCCTAGTATGTGGTCAATCCTAGAGAAGGTTCCATGTACTGCTGAGAAGAATGTAAAATCTTTAGCTGTAGGATTGAAAGTTCTGTAGATATCTGTTAGATCCATTTGGGCTATAGTGTCATTTAAATCTACTGTATCCTTGTTGATCTTCTGACCGGATGATCTGTCTATTTCTGAGAGTGGAGTATTGAAGTCCCCCAGTACTACTGTATTGGGGTCTAAGTCTCCCTTTAAGTCCGTTAACAAATCTTTTAGATAAACTGGTGCCCTGTAGTTAGGTGCATATACATTGATAATTGTTATATCTTCCTGTTGAATTGATCCCTTAATCATGATATAGTGTCCCTCTTTGTCTCTCTTAACAGTTTTTGTGGTAAAGTTTATGTTGTCCGATATTAAGATGGCTACGCCCGCTCTTTTTTCATTTCTGTTGGCATGGTATATCTTTTTCCAGGCTTTCACTTTCAGTCTGTATGGATCTTTGTTGGAAAGCTGTGTTTCTTGTAAACAGCAAATAGATGGGTTTTGTTCCTTAACCCAATCAGCCAATCGGTGTCTTTTAACTGGACAGTTCAGGCCATTCACGTTCAAAGTGACTAATGATAAGTGGTAACTTTGCCCTGCCATTTGCCAAAGATAAGTTCTAATATATGCTTTGAATTCCCTGTGATCTTTTGCTGTGAGGTTTCCTTCCTTGGTTTCCTTCCTTTACCTTCTTTCATATTGATGACCGTGTTTCTGTGTTTCTGTGTGTAACACAGAACTATCCCTCTTTGCAGATGACATGATTCTGTATTTAGGGGACCCAAAGAACTCTACTAAGAGACTATTGGAACTCATAAAAGAGTTTGGCAAAGTAGCAGGGTATAAAATCAATGCACAAAAATCAACAGCCTTTGTATACACAGACAATGCCATGGCTGAGGAAGAACTTCTAAGATCAATCCCATTCACAATAGCTACAAAAACAATCAAATACCTTGGAATAAACTTTACCAAAGACGTTAAAGATCTCTACAATGAAAATTACAAAACCTTAAAGAAAGAAATAGAAGAGGATACCAAGAAATGGAAAAATCTTCCATGCTCATGGATTGGAAGAATCAATATCATCAAAATGTCCATTCTCCCAAAAGCAATTTACAGATTCAATGCAATACCAATCAAGATACCGAAGACCTTCTCAGATCTGGAAAAAATGGTGCTGAAATTTATATGGAGGCACAAGAGACCTCGAATAGCTAAACCAATCTTGTACAACAAAAACAAAGCCGGAGGCATCACAATACCAGATTTCAGGACATACTACAGGGCAGTTGTAATCAAAACAGCATGGTACTGGTACAGAAACAGATGGATAGACCAATGGAACAGAATTGAAACACCAGAAATCAACCCAAACATCTACAGCCAACTTATATTTGATCAAGGATCTAAAGCTAATTCCTGGAGCAAGGACAGTCTATTCAATAAATGGTGCTGGGAAAATTGGATTTCCACGTGCAGAAGCATGAAGCAAGACCCCTACCTTACACCTTACACAAAAATCCACTCAACGTGGATTAAAGACCTAAATCTATGACCTGACACCATCAAGTTACTAGAGAACATTGGAGAAACCCTTCAAGATATTGGCACAGGCAAAGAATTTCTGGAAAAGAGCCGGGAGGCACAGGCAGTCAAAGCCAAAATCAACTATTGGGATTGCATCAAATTGACAAGTTTCCGTACTGCAAAAGAAACAGTCAGGAGAGTGAAAAGACAACCGACAGAATGGGAAAAAATATTTGCAAACTATGCAACAGATAAAGGGTTAATAACCAGAATCTACAAAGAGATCAAGAAACTCCACAAAAACAAAACCAACAACCCACTTAAGAGATGGGCAAGGACCTCAATAGACATTTTTCGAAAGAGGAAATCCAAATGGCCAACAGGCACATGAAAAAATGTTCAAGATCCCTAGCAATCAGGGAAATGCAAATCAAAACCACAATGAGGTTTCACCTCACCCCGGTTAGAATGGCTCACATACAGAAATCTACCAACAACAGATGCTGGTGAGGATGTGGGGAAAAAGGGACACTAACCCACTGTTGGTGGGAATGCAAACTGGTCAAGCCACTATGGAAGTCAGTCTGGAGATTCCTCAGAAACCTGAAGATAACCCTACCGTTCGACCCAGCCATCCCACTCCTTGGGATTTACGCAAAGGAATTTAAATTGGCAAACAAAAAAGAGGTCTACACCCTAATGTTTATTGCAGCTCAATTCACAATAGCTAAGACCTGGAACCAACCTAAATGCCCATCAACGACAGATTGGATAAAGAAATTATGGGATATGTACTCTTTAGAATACTATACCGCAGTAAGAAACAATGAAATCCAGTCATTTGCCACAAAATGGAGGAATCTGGAACACATCATGCTGAGTGAAGTAAGCCAGTCCCAAAGGGACAAATACCATATGTTCTCCCTGATCGGTGACGACTGACTGAACACCAAGAGGGAAACCTGTTGGAGTGAGGTGGACACTATGGGAAACGGTGGCTTGATCAGCATAGCCCTGACTGTTAATGAACAACTTAATACATTATCCCTCTTAGTAGTTTTTTTGTCTGTTCTACTTAATATGACTGGTTTAGATCTGTAATTGATGCACAGTTATTCTTAAGTGTTGAAAATTAACTGAAATGTGATCCCTGTTAAACTTAAGAGTGGGAATGGGAGAGGGAAGAGATGTATAATTTGGGACATGCTCAGGCTGACTTGCCCCAAATGGTAGAGTTAGAAACATACCAGGGGATTCCAATTCAATCCCATCGAGGTGGCATGTACCAATGCCATCTCACTGTTCCAGGTGATCAGTTTCAGTTCACAGTTGGTCATGGTGGAGGGACTGGGAGTCAAAGGGAGCACATAGACAAGTCTAGTACCTGCTAATGCTAACCGATAGGATAAATAAAGGGGAGAGTGATCCAACATGGGAAGTGAGATACTCAGCAGACTCATAGAATGGCGGATGTCCTAAGCAGCACTCTGGCCTCAGAATCAGCCCTAAAGGCATTCGGAGCTGGTTGAAAAGCTCATGAGAGTATTTCAGGCATGGAAAGCCAAGACACTCTGGCAAAAGATCTCTGCGAGTGAGATCCCAGTGGAAAGAACAGGTCATCAAAGAAGGAGGTACCTTTCTCTGAAGGGAGGAGAGAACCTCCACTTTGACTATGACCTTGTCTAAACAAGATAAGAGTCGGAGAACTCAGAGGGCTTCCATAGCCTTGGAAACTCATGACTGGAGCATAGGGAGATTACTGATGCCATAGACAGGAGTGTCAATTGGTAAAGTCAGCAACAGGGTCACGGTGCACTTACTCCTCATGTAGGATCTCTATCCTTAATGTGCTGTACATTGAGATTTAATGCTATAATGAGTACTCAAACAATATATTTCACTTTGTGTTTCTATGGGGGTGCAAACTGTTGAAATCCTTACTTAATGCATGCTAAACTGATCCTCTGTAAAAAAAAAAAAAAGAAATTATCAATTCCCAACTTGACTCTCACTGGGATTAAACATGACAATAGGTCTGCTCTGATTTCATCATCACTTAAAAAAAATCATCTATTATTTTTCACTTTACGTTTCTGTGTGGGAGCAAACTGTTGAAATCCATACTTGATGTATACTAAGCTGATCTTCTGTATATTAAGATAATCAAAAATGAATCTTGATGTGAATGGAAGGGGAGAGAGAGTGGGAAAGGGGAGGGTTGTGGGTGGGAGGGACGGTATGGGGGGGAAGCCATTGTAATCCATAAGTCGTACTTTGGAAATTTATATGCATTAAATAAAAGTTTAAAAAAAATCCCCCCCCCAAAAAAGAATGTCTGGTAGAATTCAGCAGTGAATCCATCTGGTCCTGGGCTTTTCTTTGTTGGGAGGGCCTTGATTACTGTTTCAATTTCTGTTTCAGTTATGGGTCTGTTTTGGTTTTCTATGTCTTCATGGTTCAATTTTGGTAGATTGCATTGTCCAGGAATCTATCCATTTCTGATAGGTTTTCCTGTTTGCTGGCATACAGGTCCTTGTAGTAATTTCTGATGATTCTTTTTATTTCTGTGGTGTCTGTTGTTACGTTTCCTTTTTCAGCTCTGATTTTATTGATTTGGGTCTTTTCTCTTCTTTTTTTAGTTAGTTGGGCCAATGGGGTGTCAATTTTGTTTATTTTTTCAAAAAACCAGCTTCTCGCTTGGCTGATTTTTTGTAGTGTTTTTTGATTCAATCCTGTTAATTTCTTCTCTGGTTTTAATTATTTCTCTTCTACTAGATTTGGGTTTGGTTTGCTGCAGTTTTTCTAGGTCCTTGAGATGCGCTGAAAGCTCATTTATTTGGTACCTTTCCAATTTCTTGATATAGGCACCTATTGCTATAAATTTGCCTCTCAATACTGCTTTTGCTGTATCCCATAAGTTTTGATATGTTGTGTTGTTGTCTTCATTTACTTCCAGAAAAAAAATTTGATTTCTCTTTAAATTTCTTCTATGACCCATTGTTCATTCAGGAGCATGTTGTTCAATCTCCATGTGTTTGCATACTTTCTGGGGCTTCCTGAGTTGCTAATTTCCAGCTTCCTTCCGCTGTGGTCTGAGAAGCTGCATGGTATGATTCTAATTCTTTTAAATTTGCTGAGACTTGCTTTATGGCCTAGTATGTGATCAATCCTAGAGAAGGTTCCATGCACTGCTGAGAAGAATGTGAAGTCTGTAGATGTAGGGTTGAAAGTTCTGTAGATATCTGTTAGATCCATTTGGGCAATAGTGTCAATTAAATCTGCTGTTTCCTTGTTGATCTTCTGTCCGGATGATCTGTCTATTTCTGAGAGTGGAGTATTGAAGTCCCCCAGTACTATTGTATTGGAATCTAAATCTCCCTTTAAGTCCCTTAACATATCTTTTAAATAGACCGGTGCCCTTATACTGTATTTCTAAACACACATCTGCTTGTTATAGATACATGTATAAATATGGAAAACATGATGCTGTTCTACTTTAAGATACTTAACCAAGAAGCTAATATTCCTATGGCAACTTATATCTAAATCATCAAAAGATATTTGCTGTGACCTAATCAAATAATTAGTGTGTTATTCATGGGTAATATTCCAGAATTCATAAAACTACTATAGTACATTTACCAGAATAAAATAATGAGTCTTACTGTGGGTGCATTTAAATTCATTGCACAAAACAAAAGTTCCAGTCTCTGGGAATTAATTCAAAACTCTTGAAATTCATTTCTCTATACATTCATTTGATGATCTATCAAATCTTTATTTATAGGTCTGAGAGTCAGATCTTAACTTTCTCTGTTCGCTAGTTTCTTCTATAACTCATGCAAGATATCAACACAAGAATTACATAGAGCCTCTACTGCCACTGTTGTTCTTGTCTAACAGGGAATGGCCATGGCTAATGTGAACTTCAGTGGGAGTAAGAGAGTGTACTGGTTTTAGGCCCACAGCCTCTCCCTGGTTTCCTTTATTGCACAGATATGATTTTCCCTGTTCAAATTCCTGTGTTTTTTCTATACTGCCATTGTCCTAAGTGATATTCTACAAATGTGGGAACCTTAAACTTGAGCTTCCAAGCCTAGGTTCCCTCATCTCAGAGCTCAGAAACTAGTACATGATGAAAAAATAGGTCCCAATTTCATATTGCTTGAGATAAAAATGAAATTTCAGGGATGAATGAGCTAGCTCAGCACCATGGACTTTGTGAGTTTATATGTCCTTTTCCTGGAATTGCTCTCTTTGTTCATCACACACCTCTGCCAATAGGAGTTGTTCCTTCTGGGAATGGACATATAGTTTCCAAGGGATACTCCAAAATGAGAAAAATTGTGAACATCATACTCACCAAAAAATTGGCTAATCATAAGCCACTCCTTTGACTCTTCTGAGTCAATAAGGAAGCTATAGTGATTAATTTGTCCTGAATACAGAAGATTATATAGTCCAAGTGGTATAAATAAAGGGAGTGATGAGCAAAGAGTGAGTCTAGCTAATTAAAATAACCTCAAGGATTATTAACTGAATTCAGCCTTTTCTTTTTAAATATTTAATTATTTGAAAGGCAGAGAAATGAAAGACAAAAACAGAGACACAGACACATGAAGCATCTTTTTCTTGGCTCACTTCCCAAGATGCTAAAATAAACAGGTTTTGGCGAGGACAGAGCCAGGAGCAAATAATTTTATTTACATCTGCTATATGGGCACATTCCAAAGCATTTGGGTCATGTTCCATTGCCTTCCCAGGTTCATTAATAGAATATACACAAAATAACACTACAACATAGGAGGCCAGCATTGCAAGCAGTGGCCAATCCCATTGCAAAATAATGTGTGCCACAAACACTAGTCATTTCAGATCCATCATTAAAAATATTTAGTCATATACCTCTGTTGCCTCATCATGTATTTTTCTATTAATTCAGTTTTTTTGTTTTTTTATTTTATTGTTTAAAAAGACAAACAATATACACCTTGAAGTTTTAGACATAACCATTTGATAAGAAGAGGAAATCAAAGGGATACAAATTAAAAAGTGGGAATTCAGATTATTCCTATTTGAAAATGACATGGTTCTCAATGTAGGGAAGCCAAAAGAGTCCACTAGTAGATGATTAGAATTCATAAAAAAATTTTGTTAAAGTAGCAGAATATAATATTAACACACAAAAGTCAATAGCCTTTCTATACACAGACATTGCCATGGCCAAACATCTAAACAGAAAGATTTCCAATCAACAACCTAAGTATCCATCTCAAGAGTCCTAGAAAACAAGAATAAGCCAAATACAAGATGAAATTAATAGCATAGGTCATAAATGGAATGTTAACATTAAAGATAAGCAAAATAAAGATTTTATTTTTAATAGAAGAAACAATCCTTTCGCTAGGTTTTAAAAACTAGGTTCAAGTAAATAAAATCAAAGAAGGGGAAACTACAATGCATATCACAGATATAATAGGCATCACTAATTTATATTAACAAGGATAAATGAAAAAATGTAAAAAATTGTTTATCTGTGGATACATATAACCTACCAAAACTGATCCAAGTAGATATAACATATCTGAGAATCCAGGTCTCCCATGGGGTTGCGGCTTTGGGTGATGATCATTGTGAATGTTGTTCTTTAGCCACAGCCAACATGCTCTCCATGCAGGATGTTGGTCATAGAGGAAGCCACCTGCTAGCAGGAGGTAGGAAGTACACAGTGACCTTACTTTCTGCTTGCTGTCGCTGCCAATCTACAAATGCCCTTTAGAAGAAGCCTATTGGCAAGCCAGTGGTGGTTACAAGATAGCAGAATAGGGAGGGAGCTTATTTCTCTAGCCCAGGGGAAAATAGTTTTAAAAAGGTGGTAGTCTTGGGGAAGAGTTATGAAAAAAAGGCAGAGGAAACTCTACTACTTGGAGGGCATGGGCACCCATGGCTCAGGACTCCGATATCCAAGAGCCTATGCACCATCGCTGCAAAGTGAGGTGAAACAAGATGGCAGAAGCCTGAGACTCTGGTGAAAAAGCAGAAGGAAGACCCTAGAGGAAGTGAGGTTTGAAGCTATGTGAGGGAAAGTGCACCAGCCTAACTAGAGGAGAGAAAAAAAAGAGGGTATGAACACATTTCTCTCTGATCACCTTACAAAGCCATACAAGCCAATAGAGCAGGCCAATTTGGACATACATAACAGCTGCACCAGCTCATTTCTGTGCCTGGCAATCAGCCGACTGGAGATTCCTGACTCCAGTGGGGAGAAATAACAGGAGGTTAGAAGCTTGTGAATGTGTGAAGCTTCAGAACCAGGACTGTGGAAAAAATGAGTGTGTGTGTGGAAGAACTCATGGTGTGGATGAGACTTTGAGCAGTCTCAGAGGGACACCACAAGCTCCAGAAGTCCTGGACACCTGGTGAGAGATTTGCTGGAAAATCTTAACTTATACTGAGGATTGCACAGATCCTTTGTGTGGTCCTTGGGACAGAGCAGAGGAATATTATATCCACTTTGGCTAGTGGTCAGGCACTGGACTCCATCAAGGAGAAGGGCTCAGCTGAGCAGAAATAATTCCCTTCTGATTAAAAAAAGAGAGTGAAGATTTACCATGTCAAACCGGAGAGTATCAACTTAGGCATGCCCTTAACTCTAGAGAACTGAACAGAGCTCTCTGGCTACATCCACTACAAGCCTCTAGACATTCACTGAAAGCAGACATTCCACTTATCTATAGAGTCATAGTACAATGATAAAAGCTGCCAAAGTGGGGGGAAAAAGAAGAAACCAACGAGTACCTCCACAAATGCTGAACAACAAATGCAACAACCCAAGAGACAAGAATAAGGAAGACAACATCATGCTCCCAAAAAAACAGAACACTTGAATACAAGATTATGAAGATGAGACAGAAGAAATGCAAGAAATAGAATTCCAAATATTGATGATAAGATTGTACAGAAGTAATCAAAAGCAAAAGCATGCACTACTAAAATCCATGGAGAACATGAAAGAAAATCTCTCATGAAATTAAAATCCTTTTTTTATTTTTTTATTTAGTAAATATAAATTACCAAAGTACAGATAATGGATTACATAGGCTTCCCCCCATAATTTCCCACCCACTCACACCCCTCCCATCTCCCGCTCCCTCTCCCATTCCATTCACATCAAGATTCACTTTCAATTATCTTTATATACAGAAGATCGATTCAGTATATATTAAGTAAAGATTTCATCAGTTTACACCCACACAGAAACACAAAGTGTAAAAATACAGTTTCAGCACTAGTTATAGCATTACTTCACATTGGACAACACACTAAGGACAGATCCCACATGAGAAGTAAGTACACAGTGACTCCTGTTGTTGACTTAACAATTTGACACTCTTGTTTATGGCGTCAGTAATCTCCCTAGGCTCTAGTCATGAGTTGCCAAGGCTATGGAAGCATTTTGGGTTCACCGACTTCGATCTTATTCTGACAGGGTCATAGTCAAAGTGGAAGTTCTCTCCTCCCTTCAGAGAAAGGTACCTCCTTCTTTGATGGCCCCGTTCTTTCCACTGGGATCTCACTCGAGCAGATCTTTCATTTCGGTCTTCTTTTTTTCCCAGAGTGTCTTGGCTTTCCATGCCTAAAATACTCTCATGGGCTCTTCAGCCAGGTCTGAATGCCTTAAGGGCTGATTTTGAGGCCAGAGTGCTGTTTAGGACATCTGCCATTCTATGCATCTGCTGTGTATCCCGCTTCTCATGTTGGATCGTTCTCTCCCTTTTTGATTCTGTCAGCTAGTATTAGCAGACACTAGTCTTGTTTGTGTTGTCCCTTTGACTCTTAGACCTATCAGTGTGATCAATTGTGAACTGAAGTTGATCATTTGGACTAGTGAGATGGCATTGGTACATGCCACCTTGATGGGATTGTACTGGAATCCCGTGGCATGTTTCTAACTCCACCATTTGGGGCAAATCCGATTGAGCATGTCCCAAATTGTACATCTCCTCCCTCTCTTATGCCCACTCTTATATTTAACAGAGATCACTTTTCAGTTAAAATTTAAACACCTAAGAATAGTTGTGTGTTAATTACAGAGTTCAACCAGTAGTACTAGAACAAAAAAAATACTAAAATGGATGAAGTATTACATTGTACATCAACAGTCAGGACAACAGCTGATCAAGTCACTGTTTCTCTGAGTGTCCATTTCACGTCAAGAGGTTTCCCCTTTGCTGCTCAGTTAGTTGTCGCCGATCAGGGAGAACATATGATATTTGTCCCTTTGGGCCTGGCTTAATTCACTCAGCATAATATTTTCCAGATTCCTCCATTTTGTTGCAAATGACCGGATTTCATTGTTTTTGACTGCTGTATAGTATTCAATAGAGTACATGACCCTTAATTTCTTTATCCAGTCTACTCTTGATGGGCATTTGGGTTGGTTCCAGGTCTTGGCTATTGTGAATTGAGCTGCAATAAACATTAAGGTGCAGACAGCTTTTTTGTTTGCCTATTTAATTTATAAGGAGGAATAAAAATGAAATTAAAAACTCAATAGAACATGAAATCGAGATATTGAAGAGAAAACAAAATGAAAATGAAGAATTCAATGGAACAAATAAAAAATGCATTTGAGAACCTTAAAATCCAAATCAGGCAGAAGAGAGAATATCAGACTTAGAAGACAGAGCACAGAAAAGTATACAGTCTAGCTAAAGTCTGCAAGAGAAAATTAGAAATCTAAAACATATTGTTGAGAATCTATAGGGTACAATATAAAAAAAAAAAACAAGATCTTGTGTTCTACTAGTTTCTGAAGTTATGGAGAGGGAGAAAGTGTTAGAAGGCCTTTTATTAAGCAAAATATTAGCGAACTTCCAACAGACATGACCAGAAAAGATCATCAACACAACACATTGTAATCAAACTCACCACAGCGAAGTATAGGAAAAAGATTCTAAAATGTGCAAGAGAGAAATGCCTGATTACTTTCAAGGATCTCCAATTAGATTCACATCAGACTTCTAATCAGAAACCCTGCAAGCTGGGAGAGAATGGTGAGATATAGCCCAAGACTTAGAGAAAATACAGTCATCCTATTCTATTATACCCTGCAAAGGTCTCATTTGGGAATAAAGATGAAATAAAAGCCTTTCATAACAAACAGAATGAATTTGTCACCACTCATCCATCCCTGCAAAGGATGCTGAAGATGTTTTACAAACAGAAACACAGAAACACAATCATCAACAGAAAGAGGGTAAAGGAAGAAAACCTTGCAGTAAGGGATCACAGGAAGTTCAAACTATATATTAGAAATATCTTTGGGAACATGGCAGGGCAAAGTCACTACTTATCAGTAGCTGCACTGAAAGTAAATGGCCTCAACTCTCTAGAGATCCCAGTGGAAAGAACAGGTCATCAAAGAAGGAGGTACCTTTCTCTGAAGGGAGGAGAGAACTTCCACTTTGACTATGACCTTGTCTAAATAGTATCAGAGTCGGACAACTGAAAAGGCCTCCAGAGCCTTGCCAACTCATGACAAGAGCCTAGGGTGATTACTAATGCCATGAACAACAATTGCAATTTGTTAAGTCAACAACAGAAGTCACTGTGCACTTACTCATCATGTAGGATCTCTGTCCTAAATGTGCTGTACATTTTGATTTAATGCTATAACTAGTGCTCAAACAGTATTTTACACATTGTATTTCTGTGTGGGTGTAAACTGTTGAAATCTTTATTTAATATATGCTAAATTGATCTTCTGCATATAAAGATAATTGAAAATGAATCTTGATGTGAATGGAAGGGGAGAGGGAGTAGGGGAGAGGAGGGTTGCCGGTGGGAGGAAAGTTATGGGGGGTACCATTGTAATCCATAAGCTGTACTTCAGCAATTTATATTCATTAAATAAAAGTTTAAAATAAAAGACACAGACTGGCTGAATGGATTAAAAAACAAAACCCATCTATTTGCTGCTTAGAAGAAACACATCTTTCCAACAAAGATGCATGCAGACTGAAAGTGAAAGGTTGGAAAAAGATATTCCATGCCAAAAGAAACCAAAAAAGAGCTGATGTAGCCACCTTAATATCAGAAAAATAGAGTTTAACACAAAAAATGTTAAGAGAGACAAAGAGAGGCACTATATAATGATTAAGGTATCAATTCAACAGGAAGATGTAACTATTATAAATGTATATGCACCTAATTACAGGGCACCAGTTTATTTAAAAGATATGTTAAGGAACTTAAAGGGAGACTTAGACTCCAATACAATAATATTGGGGGGCTTCAATGCTCCACTTTTAGCAATGGACAGATCAACCAGACAGAAATCAACAAGGAAACAGCAGATTTACTTGACACTAGAGAACAAACAGATCTAAGAGATATGTACAGAAATATTCATCCTAATGTTACAGAATACACATTCTTCTCACTAGTGTATGGGACTTTCTCTAGGATAGACCCCATATTAGGCCATAAAGCAAGTCTCAGCAAATTTAAAACAAATCAAAATCAAACCATACATCTCAGACCACAATGGAATGAAGCTGGAAATCAGCAACTCAGGATTCTCTAGAGCATAAGTAAACACATGGAGAATGTCAGCATGCTCCTGAATGAACACTGGGTCATAGAAGAAATCAAAAGAGAAATCAAAAACCCTCAGGAAGCAAATGCAGATAACAACACAACATATCAAAACGTATGGGATACAGCAAAAGCAGTGTTAAGAGGAAAGTTTATAGCAATAGGTGCCTACATCAAGAAATTGGAAAGGCACCAAATAAATGAGCTATCAATGCATCTCAAAGATCTAGAAAAACTACAGCAAACCAAACCCAAAACTAGTAGGACAAAAGAAATAATTAAGATTAGAGAGAAAATCAACAAAATTGAATCCAAAAAATTACAAAAGAGAAGCAAAATGTTGAAAGGATTTTTTGAAAAATAAATAAACAAAATTGACTCACCATTGGCCCAACTAACCAAATAAAGGAGAGAGAAGACACAAATCAATAAAATTAGACATGAAAAGGAAATGTAACAACAGACACCACAGAAATGACAAGAGTCATTATGAATTACTGCAAAGAGTTGTATGCCAGCAATCAGGGAAATCTGTCAGGAATTGATAGATTCCTGGACATATACGATCTACAAAAATTGAAGCAAGAAACATAGAAAACCAAAAAAGACCCATAAAAAAGTCAGAAATTGATTCAGTAATAAAGGCCCTCCCAACAGAGAAAAGCCCAGGACAAGAGAGATTCACTGCTGAATTCTATCAGGCATTTACAGAAGAAATAACTCCAATTCTTCTCAAGCTATTCAAAACGATTGAAAGAGAGGGAATCCTCCCAAATTCTTTCTACAAAGCCAGTATCACTTAATTCCTAAACCTGAAAAAGATGTAGCAGAGAAAGAGAATTACACACCAATTTCTCTAAAGAACATACAACAAATACTCAACAAAATTCAAGCCAAAATAATCCAACAACAAATTAGAAAGATCATCCAACCCGACCAAGTGGGATTTATCCTTGTATGCAGGGATGGTTCAACATTCACAAATCAATCAATGTGATACACCACATTAACAAACTGCAGAAGAAACATCATATATCCTCCCAATAGATGCAGAAAATGCATTTGATAAATTACAAAACCATTTCATGATGAAAACTCTAACCAAATTGTGTATAGAAGGAAAATTCCTCAACACAATTAAGGCAATTTATGAAAAACCCGCGGCCAGCAACCTATTGAATGGGGAATAGTTGGAAGCATTTCCACTGAGATCCAGTTCCAGACAGGGATACCAAATCTCACCATTGCTATTCAATATAGCACTAGAAGTTCTAGCCAAGCCATTAGTCAAGAAAAAGAAATTAAAAGGGGTACAAAAAGGGAAGGAAAATGTCAAACTATCCATCTTTGCAGACAACGTGACTCTTTATTTAAGGGATCCAAAGAACTCCACAAGAGACTGTTGGAACTCATAGACGAGTTTGGCAAAGTAGCAGGATATAAAATCAATACATAAAAATCAACAGTCTTTGTATACAGACACTGCCAGAACTGAGAAATAACTTCTAAGGTCAATCCCATTCACAACAGCTACCAGAAAAAACCAAATACCTTGGAAAAAACTTAACCAAGGATGTCAAATATTTCTATAATGAGAATTACAAAATCTTAAAGAACTAGAAGAGGATACCAAAAAATGGAAAAATATTCCATGCTCACTGATTGGAAGAATCAATATCATCAAAATGTCCATTCTTCTTCCAAAAGCAATTTACAGATTCAGTGTGATACCAATGAAAATATCAAACACATTCTTATCAGACCTAGAAAAAATGATGCTGATATTCATATAGAAACATATATTTAGGTGCAGAAGACCTCAAATAGATAAACGAGTCTTATACAACAAATACAGAGCTGGAGGCATCAGAATACCAGATTTCAAGACTTACTACAGGGCAATTATAATCGAAACAGCATGGTACTGTACAGAAACAGATGGATAGGCAATAGAACAGAATAGGAACACCAGGAATCAATCCAAACATCTACAACCAATTTATATTTGATCAAGGAGCTAAAACCAAGTCCTGGAGCAAGGAGAGTCTTTTAAACAAATATTGTTGGGGAAACAGGATTTCCACATGCAGAAGTATGAAGCAAGATACCTATGTTACACCTTACACAAAAATCCACCCAACATAGATCTAAATCTATGACTCAACATCATAAAATTATTACAGAACATTGGAGAAAGTCTGCAAGATATAGGCACAGGCAAGACTTCTTGGAAAAATCTCCAGTGGCATAGGCAGTCAAAGCCAAAATTAACAACAGGGATTACATCAAATTGAAAAGTTTCTGTACTGCAAAAAAAGTCAGCAAAGTGAAGAGGCAACTGAAAAAATGGGAGAAAATCTTTGCAAATTATGCAACTGATAAAGGATTAATAACCAAAATCTGGCAGGTACCTCAGCTCACTTGGCTAATCTTCTGCCTGTGGAGCTGGCATCCTGGGTTATAGTCCCTGTTGGGGTGCCGGGTACTGTCCCAGTTGCTCCTCTTCCAGTCCAGCTCCCTGCTGTGGCCTGGGAAGGCAGTGAAGGATGTCCCAAGTGGTTGGGCCCTGCACCCACATGGGGGACAAGGAGGAAGCATCTGGCTCCTTGCTTTGGATCGGCACAGTGCGCCAGTGTAGCAGCCATTTGGGGGGTGAACCGAAGGAAAAGGAAGACTTTTCTCTCTGTCTCTCTCTCTCTCACTGTCTAACTCTGCCTGTAAAAAAAATAACCAGAATCTACGAAGAGATCAAGAAACTTCACAACAGCAAAACAAACAACCCACTTAAGTGATGGGCCAAGAGCCTAAAAGACATTTTTCAAGAGGAAATCCAAATGGCCAACAGGCACATGAAAAAATGTTCAGGATCACTAGCCATCAGGGAAATGCAAATCAAAACCACAATGAGGTTTCACCTCACTCCTGTTAGAATGGCTTTCATACAGAAATCAACTAACAACAGATGATGGTGAGGTGGTGGGGGCAAAGGCACAATAACCCACTGTTGGTGGGAATGCAGACTGGTAAAGCCACTATGGATACAGTTTGGAGATACCTCAGAAATCTGAATGTATCCCTACCACATGACCCAGCAATTCCATTCTTTGGAATTTACCCAAGGATAATTAAATTGGCAAATAAAAGAGCTGTCTACACCTCAATGTTTATTGCAGCACAATTCAGAATGGCTAAGACATGGAAACAACCTAAATGCCCATCAACAGAAGACTGGATAAAGAAGTTAAGTGAGATGTATTCTACAGAATACTACACAGTGGTAAAAGAAATGAAATCTGGTCATTTGCAACAAAATGGAGGAATCTGGAAAACATCATACTGAGTGAAATAAGCCAGTTCCAAAGGGACAACTATCATATGTTCTCCCTGATATGTGACAACTGAGCGCCTAAAAGGAAAACTGTAGAAGTGAAACTGACACTATGAGAAGCAATGACTTGATCAGCCCTTGTGATGACTGTCAAGGAACAGCTTACTATTTTATTCATTGTAGTATTTTCTTCTTCTACTTAATACCATTGGTTGAGCTTTTTACTTAACACAGAATTATTCTTAGGTGCTTAAATCAAATTGAAATAAAAATAAGAGTTGGAATAAGAGATGGAGGGGATATACAGTTTGGCACATGCTCCCAGGTATTTACCCCTAAGGGTAAAGCTTAAAACTTGCCATGGGACTCGAAATACTAAGAATTGGCATGTACCAATGCCACCTTACTAATGAAAGTGATCAGTTTAAGTCCATAACTGATCATAAAGAGGATTAAGTGTCAAGGGAGCACACAAATAAGACCAGTGTCTGCTAATAATTGCAGAATTAAAAAGGAGAGAACAATCCAGGATGGGAAGCAGGTCACAGAGCAGACTCTTAGAACGACAAATGCTGTAAACAGAACTCTGGCCTCAGAATCACACCTTAAAGCATTTGGATCTGGCTACAAAGCACATGAGAGTAGTTCAGGCATGGAAACACAGGACATTGTGGCAAAAATGACCTTAAAGAAAGACATCTGTGAGTGAGATTCCAGCAGAAAGAAGCGGACATTAAAGAATGAGGTACCTTTCTCTGAAGGGAGGAGAGAACTTCCAGTTTGATTATGACCTTGTATAAATAATGTTGGACTTTGTGAACTCAAGAGGCTTCCATAGCCTTGGCAGCTCATGAAAAGAGCCTCAGGTGATTACTGACATCATGAATAAAAGTCTGAACTGTTAAATCATCAACAGGAGTCACTGTGCACTTGCTCCCTATATTGGGACCTGTGTACTTAACGTTTTTTACTATCAGAATTAACACTATAACTAGTTCTCAAACCATGCTTTATACTTTGTCTTTCTGTGTGGGTGCAACCTGTTGAAATCTTTACTTAGTATAGAGTTGATCTTCTGTATATAAAGATATTTAAAATGAACCTTAATGAAGAATGGGATAGGAGAGGGAGTAGGAGATGGGATGGTTGTGGGTGGAAGGGTGGTTATAGAGCAAAGAATCACTATAATCCAAAAGCTGTACTTTTGAAATTTACATTTATTAAATAAAAGTTTTCTATAATTATAACATATCTGAATAGAGCAATACTGAGTAAGAACACTAATCAGGAATAATGTGTTCAAATGAAAGATTAGCAACAAATATCTTCATTAATAAAATCTACAAAATTAAAAAAAATAACACCAATCTTTTGAAAAGTTAGAGAGGTAACTTTTCCAAACTCATCATATGAGGCCAGCTGGTAAAGCCATTATGGAAGTCTGTTTGGAGATTCCTCAGAAACCTGAATATAACCCTACCATAAAACCCAGCCATCCCATCCCTTGGAATTTACCCAAAGGAAATTAAGTTGGCAAATAAAAGAGCTGTCTATATCTAATGTGTATTGCAGCTCAATTCACAATAGCTAAGACCTGGAATCAACCTAAATGCCCATCAACAAAAGACTGGATAAAGAAATTATGGGATATGCACTCTATAGAATACTATACAGCATTAAAAAATGAAATCTGTTCATTTGAAACAAAATGGAGGAATCTGGAATACATCATGCTGAGTGAACTAATCCAGTCCCAAAGGGACAAATATCATACGTTCTTGAACGGTGACAACTGACTGAGCACCTAAGAGGAAACCTGTTGAAGTGAAATGTACACTATGAGAAAAAATGACTTGATCAGCCCTTGTCCTGACTGTTGAAGAACAACTTACTATTTTGTTCCTTTTAGTATTTTTGTTCTACTTAATGCCAGTGGTTGAACTCATTAATTAACATGCAATTATTCTTAGGTGTTTAAATTTAACTGAAAAGTGATCTCTGTTAAATATAAGAGTGGAAATAAGAGGGTGGGGGGATGTACAGTATGGCCCATGCTCATCAGACATACCCCTAGTGGTAGAGTTAGAAACATGCCAGGGGATTCCAATTCAATCCCATTAAGGTGGCATGTACCAATGCCAGCTCACTAGTCAAAGTGATCAGTTTCAATTCATAATTGATCATAATGATAGGATTGAGAGTCAAAGGGATCACCTAAACAAGACTAGTATCTGTTAATACTAACTGATAGAATTAAAAAGGAGAGAACACCTAAGAATAATTGTGTGTTAATTACAGAGTTCAACCAATGGTACTAGAACAAAAAAATACTAAAATGGATAAAGTATTAGATTGTACATCAACCGTGTGGACAAGAGCTGATCAAGTCACTGTTTCTCATAGTGTCCATTTCACTTCAAGAGGTTTCCCCTTTGCTGCTCAGTTGGTTCTCACCAATCAGGGAGAACATATGATATTTGTCCCTTTGGGACTGGCTTAATTCACTCAGCAGGATGTTTTCCAAATTCCTGAATCTTGTTGCAAATGACTGAGTTTCGTTGTTTTTGACTGCTGTATAGTATTCGAAAGAGTACATGTCCCATAATTTCTTTATCCAGTCTACTGTTGATGGGCATTTGGGTTGGTTCCAGGTCTTAGCTATTATTGTGAATTGAGCTGCAATAAACATTAAAGTGCAGACAGCTTGTTTGTTTGCCAATTTCATTTCCTTTGGATAAATTCCAAGGAGTGGGATGGCTGGGTTGAATGGTAGGGTTATCTTCAGGTTTCTGAGGAATCTCCAGACTGACTTCCATAGTGGCTTGACCTGTTTGCATTCCCACCAACAGTGGGTTAGTGTCCCTTTTTCCCCACATCCTCACCAGCATCTGTTGTTGGTAGATTTCTGTATGTGAGCCATTCTAACCGGGGTGAGGTGAAACCTCATTGTGGTTTTGATTTGCATTTCCCTGATTGCTAGGGATCTTGAACATTTTTTCATGTGCCTGTTGGCCATTTGGATTTCCTCTTTTGAAAAATGTCTATTGAGGTCCTTGGCCCATCTCTTAAGTGGGTTGTTTGTTTTGTTTTTGTGGAGTTTCTTGATCTCTTTGTAGATTCTGGTTATTAACCCTTTATCTGTTGCATAGTTTGCAAATATATTTTCCCATTCTGTTGGTTGCCTCTTCACTTTCCTGATGTTTCTTTTGAAGTACAGAAACTTCTCAATTTGATGCAATCCCAAATGTTAATTTTGGCTTTGACTGGCTGTGCTTCTGGGGTGTTTTCCAAGAAGTCATTGCCGGTACCTATATCTTGCAGGGTTTTTCCAATGCTCTCTAATAATTTGATGGTGTCAGGTTGTAGATTTAAGTCTTTAATCCATGTTGAGTGAATTTTTGTGTATGGTGCAAGGTAGGGGTCTTGCTTCATGATTCTGCACATGGAAATCCAATTTTCCCAACACCATTTATTGAATAGACTGTCCTTACTCCAGGGATTGGTTTTGGATCCTTGATCAAATATGAGTTGGCTGTAGATGTTTGGGTTGATTTCTGGTGTTTCAATTCTGTTCCATTGGTCTATCCATCTGTTTCTGTACCAGTACCATGCTGTTTTGATAACAACTGCCCTGTAGTATGTCCTGAAATCTGGTATTGTCATGCCTCCAGCTTTGTTTTTGTTGTACAAGATTGCTTTAGCTATTCGAGCTGACTTACCTCAAACGGTAGAGTTAGAAACATACCAGGGGATTCCAATTCAATCCCACCAAGGTGGCATATACCAATGCCTTCTCACTAGTCCCAGTGATCAATTTCTGTTCGCAATTGATCATAAGGATAGGACTAAGAACCAAAGGGATCACATAAACAAGAATAGTGTCTGCAAATACTAGCTGATAGAAAAAAAAGGGAGAGAATGATCCATCATGGGAAGTGAGATACACCACAGACCCACAGAATGGAAGATGTCCTAAACAGCACTCTGACCTCAGAATCAGCCCTTAAGGCATGCGGATCCGGCTGAAAAGCCCATGAGAGTATTTCAGGCATGGAAAGCCAAGACACTCTGGGGGGGGGGGGGACCTAAAAAAAGATCTCCGCAAGTGAGATCCCAGTGGAAAGAACAGGTCATCAAAGAAGGAGGTACCTTTCTCTGAAGGGAGGAGAGAACTTCCACTTTGACCATGGCCTTGTCTAAATATGATCAGAGTCGGTGAAGTCAGGGGGCTTCCATAGCCTTGGCAGCTCATGACAAGAGCCTAGGGTGATTACTGAGGCCATAAACAAGAGTGTCAATTTGTTAAGTCAACAACAGGAGTACACTGTACACTTACTCCTCATGTAGGATCTCTGTCCTTAGTGTGCTGTACATTGAGATTGAATGCTATAACTAGTACTCAAACAGTATTTTTCACTTTATGTTTCTGTGTGGGAGCAAACTGTTGAAATCTTTACTTAATGTATGCTAAACTGATCTTCTGTATATAAAGAGAATCGAAAATGAATCTTGATGTGAATGGAAGGGGAGAGGGAGTGGATAAGGGGAGGGATGCGGGTGGGAGGGACATTATGCGGGTAAGCCATTGTAATCTATAAGCTGTACTTTGGAAATTTATATTCATTAAACAAAAGTTAAAAAAATAAAAATAAAATAAAAATAAAATAAAAAGGAGAGAACAACCCAAGATGGGAAGTGGGATACACAGCAGACTCATAGAATGGCAGATGTCCTAAACAGCACTCTGGCCTCAGACTCAGCCCTTAAGGTTTTAGATATGGCTAAAAAGCCCATGAGAGTATTTCAGACATGGAAAGCCAAGACACTCTGGCAAAAAAAAAAAAAAGACCTAAATGAAAGATCTCTGTGAGTGAGATCCCAGTGGAAAGAATGGGGTCATCAAAGAAGGAGGTACCTTTCTCTGAAGGGAGGAGAGAACTTCCACTTTCACTATGGCCTTGTCTAAATAAAATCAGAGGTGGTGAACTCAAGGGGCTTCCATAGCCTTGACAGCTCATGGCAAGAGCCTCGGGTGATTACTGACGTCATAAATTAGACTGTCAATTGTTAAGTCAACAACAGGATTCACTGTGCACTTACTCTGCATGTGGGATCTCTGTCCTTAATGTGTTGTACTATGTGAATTCATGGTAAAACTACTACTAAAACAGTACTCTATACTTTGTGTTTCTGTGTATGTGCAAATTGTTGAAATCTCTCCTTAGCATATACTAAATTGATCTTCTGTATATAAAAATAATTGAAAAAATGAATCTTGATGTGAATGGAATGGGAGAGGGAGTGGGAGATGGGATGGTTGTGGGTGGGAGGGAGGTTATGGGTGGGAGGGAAAGCCTCTATAATCCAAAAGTTGTACTTTGGACATTTATATTTATGAAATAAAAGTTAAAAATAAATAAATAAACTTAAGTTTAATTAAGGAAATTATAAAAAGTTTTCTATAATAATAATAACATCTCTGAATAGAGCAATACTGAGGAAGAACATTAAATGAGGAATAATGTGTTCAAACGAAAGATCAGCAACAAACGTCTTCATTGCTAAAATCTATAAAATAAAAAAAAACACCAATTTTTTGAAAAGTATCATACAAATTGTTAGGGAGGTAACTTTTCCAAACTCATTATATGAGGCCAGTTTTTCCTAAAGTGACCTGTTAGATGCAAGATCTCTGTTTATCTCTGATTCTCTTTTTTCAAATAAAAACTTACAAAGCAGAGTCCCTGCTGAATATAATGCAACACTGTCATCCTAATAGAATTTATATTAGAATATCTGTGCAAAATTTGATAGTAATTGAATCCAGTTTGGAATCCAAAAAAAATCCAATTTTTTGAAAACTATTATACAAATTGTTAGGGAGCAACTTTTCCAAACTTATTAGATGAGGCCAGTTTTTCCTAAAGTGACCTGATAGATGCAAGATCTCTGCTTATCTCTGATTCTCTTTTTTCAAATAAAAACTTACAAAGCAGAGTTCCTGCTGAATATAATGCAACACTGTCATCCTAATAGAATTTATATTAGAATATCTGTGCAAAATTTGACAGTAATTGAATCCAGCTTGGAATCCAAAAATAAATAAATAAATAAAATGGTCAGATATCATAATCAAGTCAGATGTAATATAGAAACAGGGAAAATATGAATGTAATTCATAATTCCAATAATTCACATCAATCAAAAATAAACATCAGTATAATAAACTAGATGCAGAAAACATTTTGTATAAAATTATACATTCACTTATGAGAAGTAAATTGAGCAGAACACTTAGAGATTGCATATACTTCAATTACAAAACCCTTGCATTTGAGGAACCTGAGCCAGATTCTATTGAATGCCAACAAAATGAAAGCATTTACCCTATAATTGGAACCATAAAATGATGCACATTTTTCATTTTTTACTTCTTTTTTTTTTTTTTTTTTTTTTTTTTTTTTTTTTTTTTTTTTTACAGGCAGAGTGGACAGTGAGAGAGAGAGAGACAGAGAGAGAAAGGTCTTCCTTTGCCGTTGGTTCACCCTCCAATGGCCGCCGCTGCAGCCGGCGCACCGCGCTGATCCTGGCAGGAGCCAGGAGCCAGGTGCTTTTCCTGGTCTCCCATGGGGTGCAGGGCCCAAGCACCTGGGCCATCCTCCACTGCACTCCCTGGCCATAGCAGAGAGCTGGCCTGGAAGAGGGGCAACCGGGACAGAATCCGGCGCCCCAACCGGGACTAGAACCCGGTGTGCCGGCGCCGCAAGGTGGAGGATTAGCCTATTGAGCCACGGCGCCGGCTCATTTTTTACTTCTATATTCAATACTGCAATGTAAGGTCTAGGCAAAACAAAAAGAAAAGGGAAGGAAATAAAAGACACAGATATAGAAAAGAAGAAATTGAAATTATTTATTTTTCCAGATGATTTTATTCTATTTATATGGAAATGCAACGAGTTCAACAACAGGCCACCTGAACTGGTAAATGGACTGGTAGATTTGTAGGATACAAAGTAAGCACAAAAAATCAGAATAAGTTTTATATACCTATACTATTGTGAACCCACTGAAAAAATAAATTAAAGAAGAAATTAAATTCACAATAAGAAATAAAATACCCTGGATAAATTTGACTTGTGATGTAAAATGCCTCTACAGCCACAATTCTAAAGCCATGATAAAGAATCTGAGATCAAAAGACCGCTCATATTCACAGATTGAAATACTTTCTAATATTTCCATATTATCCAAGTTAATTTACAGACACAATATGTTTTCCATCAAAATCAATGGAATTCATCATGTATCTAGAAAAATAAACCTAAACCTCATATCTTCACATATATTAAAAAATGTTCCACATAGAAAAGTAACTCTTGAGAAACAGAACACGTCTGGGGTTACAACAAATGAGTTCAATACATACCATAGAAGTATGGTAAACCCTGGCATAAAAACTGATGAATAGACCAGTGTAAGAGGATAGAGGCTCCCAAAAAGAAATACAGATACATACAGACAATGGATCTTTTACAAAGCTAACAAAAATACACTAGAAAAGGTATAGTCTATTCAGTAAATTGTCCAGAGGCAACGGGATATCCATATGGACATGACTAAACCCAGATGACCACCCCTCTTTTCCTATACAAAGTCAACTGAAAGTGAGTCATGGATGTAAATGTAAGAACTCAAACTTACAAAATATAGAGAAAACTATAAGGCATTGACATAAGCAATGGCTTCTTGATAAGATACCCTAAGAACAGGCAATAAAAAACTAATAGAGAAACCTTATATCAAACTAAGAAGATAATTCACAACAAAGAAGACAAAGAAGACAAACAAAGAAGACATCAGAGTGAAGATAAAACCCCTCTTAACTCCTATAAAACCAGCATCACTTTAATTCTAAAACCAGGTATATGCACAAAGCAAACTAAGACCAATATATTTGATAAATACAGATGCAAAAAATCCTCAAAATACTTGCTAATCAAACATAACAACACATTAGAAATATAACTCACCCAGACCAAGTGGGAATACACTAGATAAAATATGTCCTTGATAAAAACCTTGAACTGGGAATAGAAGGAATATTCATGAACACATTCAAGGTAGTTTATGACAAACACAGAGCCACCATCAAATTGTGTGGGTAAATTGGAAGCATTTCCACTAAGATCTCCAAGGATGCTCACCCCCATAATTGCTATTCAATATAGTTCTAGAAGGCTTACTGAGAGCCACCAGCAAGCAAAATCCAAGCAAAGGGATACAAATTGGAAAGGTTGAAGTCAAATTATTACTGTTGACAGAAGATATGATTTTATATATAGGGAAGCCAAAAGACTCCACCAAGAGACTATTGGAACTCAAGAGAGGTTGGTAAATTTGCAAGATAAAATCAATACACAAAATCCAATAGCATTTGTATAAAAAGACAATGCTATGGCTGAGAAAGGACATGCAAGATCAGTTCAATTCACAATAGCCAAACAAATGGGAATAAATTTAAATAAAGAGGTCAAATATCTCTACAATGATAATTACAAAACATTTTTAAAATAAATAGGAGAACATAAAAACGGAAATATCTGTCATGTTCATGGATTAGAATAATTAATATAATCAAAATGTCCATACTACTGAAAGCAATTTACATGTTCAATATGATCCCAATCAAAATAGCAATGACATTCTTCTGAAAAAAAATGATAGAAAAAATGATGCTAAAATTCATATGGAAGCCCAAGAGATCCTGAATAGCTAGAGCAAACTTAAAGAATAAAACAAAGCCAGAGGCACTGCAATATCAAATTTCATGACAACTACAGGTCAGTTAGAATCAAAAAAAGCCTAATACTGGCACAAAAATAGACATGTAGACCAATGGACTGGAGTAGAAATTCCAGAATGTAATACACTCGTGTACAACCAACCGATCTTTGACAAAGGAGCCAAAATCAATGCCTGAAAAAAAGGTACTCTTCAACAAATGTTACTGGAAAACTTGGATTCTGCATGTAGAAGTATGAAACAAGACCACCACCTTACAATTTATACAGAAATGAACTATAGATGGATCAATGATATAAAACAATAGCCTGATAACATCAAATTACTAGATGAAAATATTGGGAAACTCAGCAAGACATTGGCATACACACGGAATTCTTGTTAAATACCCCAGAATGATAGGCAATCAAAGCAAAAATAAACAAATAGGATTGCATTAAGCTAAGATGCTTATGCACTGCAAAAGAATTGCTCAACATATTGTAGAGGCATCCAAGAGAACAGGAGAAAATATTTGCAAATCTTGCAATGGTTAAAGGTCTAATATCCAGAATCTACAAAGAGTTCAAGTAATCCAGAACAACAAAAACAACAAAAATCCTGTCAAGCAATGGGCAAAGGACAAAACAGATATTTTTGAAGGATGACATTCAAATGGTCAACAGAAACATTTAAAAATACTCAGGATCATTAGCCATCAGGAAATGCAAATCAAAAGGATGATGAGGGTGAAACCTCTCCCCAATTAGAGTGGCTATCTTTCAAAAATTATAAAACAATAAATGTTAGCAAATACATGGGTGATAAAATACTATAATCCACTGCTGGTTAAATTGCAAAAGAGTACAACCATTATGGAACACAGTCTGGTAATTTTTCAGTAATCTGAAAATTGTTCTACCATATACACAGCCATCCCACTCCTAAAAATTTACCCAAATGGAATGAAATCAGCATAAGGAAGACTTGTCTGCACCTTATGGTTATTGCAGATCAATAGCTAACATCTGACATCAACCTAGAGATTCATCAACTGAATAATGGTTAAAGAAAATGTGGTATATATACACTATGTAAAACTACTCAGCTATATAAATTAATAAGATCTTGTCTTTTACAACAAAGTATATGCATATGGAAGCCATTATTCTCAGTCAAATAAACCAGCACAAAATAAACAAATAAACAAAGCACAAAGAAACAAAGCACAAAAATGCAATGTTGAGTTTTGGTTATTGCTTACAATCCTTGTCTATACTCTTGATAAACAGTGATTTTTCTACTTGTTCCATTCAATTCTTTATTTGGTGCAGAGTTAAGCTTGTGATTATAAAATAAATCAAAATTATGCAATTATGGATATAAAAAGAAACAATAAGAGAGGAAGGAGGACAGAGGGTCAGAGCATGGGCAGGAGGGAGGTTAGGGTGGGAAATATTATGCTCTTAAGTCTGTGTATATGAAATACATGAAATTTGTTCACCTTATATGAATAAAATTATTTTAATACCCCAGTAGACTGGGATAACGTATTTGCCAATTCTGCATTTCATGAAGAACTGAAATTCAGAATACATATGAAACTGCTGAAATTATGCACAAATACATCTAAGAATTGGGAAAGGATCTGAACAGGCATTTCTGTAAAGAAATACCCATGGTCAACAAAAATGGGAAAACATGCCATATAATTATTATATAGGAAAATGCAAATCAAAAGACACTAGGTGTCACCTCACTAACAAATGCTAGTGGGGTATGAAGAAAATTAAACTTTAATAAGTTATTGGAGCCTGCACTGTTGTGTAGCAATTAAAGCCGCCACCTGCAGTGCCAAAATCCCGTATGGGGACTTGAGTCCCAGTTGCTCCACTTCTGATCCAGCTCTCTTCTGTGGCCTGGGAAATCAGTGGAAGGTGGCCCAAGTCTTTAGGCCTCTGCTCCCACATGGGAGACCCAGGAGGAAGCTTCTGGTTCCTGGCTTTGTTTTGGCCCAGCTCTAGCCATTGCAGCCATTTGGGGAGTGAACCAGTGGATGGAAGATCTCTCTCTCTCTCTTTCTATCTGTAACTATGACTTTCAAATAAATAAATATTTTAAAATATAAGATATTGATAAGAATGCAAGTTAGCCTGAGCATTATGAAGACTTAGTATGGCCATCCCTCAAAAAATGAGAATGGATAAACCTCTCCAACCATTGTGTATGTATCAAAAGGAAATTCAATCTGCATGCAAAAGAGATTTCTGCTTTCTGTTTTGACTACAGCAGTATTCATAGTAGTAAATATTTGGAACCAACCTAGGAATCTATCAATGTGTTACAGGTTTTCCAATCCTAATTCAGTGATTAAAAAGGATTGAAATATTATTTGCTTCAAAATGGGTGGAACTGGAGATCCTTAAGTGAAGTAAGACTGGCATAGGAAGAAATAAATTTCACATGTTCTCTGATATATGGGTTTCTAAAAAATGGTGGATATAAATATAAATGTTTTTAATTAGGATGGGAAGATTCATTACTGGAGATACTGGGTGGTATGATAACAGATATAGAAACAGAGTTAGAAAGGACGAACCAGTTGCAGTGTTCCATAATACAGTGTTGTGACTTTAGTTCATGATAAGATACACTGTATAAGAAATTGGAATGGGGGAGCTTGTAGGCCTTAAACACAAAATAAGCAAGGAAAATCCTCATTTTCTAGATTGATTAAATTATGTTGTGTATGTACTCAAATGCTTCACTGTATCCTGTAATAATATACAAGTAGTGTTAATCAAAGACTGAGCAAAATTTTAAAAATCAGAACTGTCTCTATATTCTATCAATGAACTATCTGTAATATGTGCTTAACAAACGACATCATTTACAAAGCATAAGGAAGTAATAAGGCAATAATCTCCAGTCCTGCTAAGGATTATTTAAATAATCTTAAAATCTAAAAATCAAGGTTGCCTTTCCCATTGAACTTTCTGCTCATCCCTTGCATGACTTTCTGATATTCTATGAATGCCATTGTTGCAAAGCTAAACTTGAACCTAAATGGAAGAATAGTTGTAAGGTTTTAATATGTATTTATTTACTTGAAAGGAGGAGGGACAGTAGTGGATAGATCTTCCATCCACTAGTTCACTTGTCAATGTTTGCAAAACCTGGGACTGGTTCCAGTTTAATCTAGGAGCCAGGAACACCTTTTGTATCTCCAATGTAGGCAGAAGGTACATGAGTACTTAAGACATCATCAAATGCCCCTCAGATACATTGTAGCAAGAATCTGGATTGGAAGTGGGGAATGGCCAGGACCTGAATGAGGACGATAAATATGAGATGAGGGCATCCCAAGTCATGGCTTAACTCACTGCTCATGACCCCATCCCTTTATACTGTTTCATTCATTCTTAATACTGTTGTCAAATTACAGGCATGATGTTCAAACTTGGATCCGTGTATTTCAGTTTAAAAAAAGGCTTAGGGTAACTGTTAAGATTAATAAAACTGTATTCCACAATTGAGGACCCGGGTGCATTTCCTGATTCTGATCCTAACTCCAGCTTCCAATTAAAGCAGACCCTGGGAAGTCATGATGATGTCTCAAGACATGTGGTTTGTGCCACCCACATGGAAAACCTGAAGTGAGTTACCTGCTCTCAGGTTTAGATCTGATCCCTCCCTGGAAGATGTGAACATTTGCAAAGTGAACTTGTGAATAGGAGCTCTTTCTCTCATTCATTGTCTCTTGTTTTCTATCAAGTCAATTTTAGAAAATAATTCATTAGACATAAAGAGCAACATAGTCTTGGAAGTCATCCAAGTAAAGAAAAGACTGAAAGCAAATGGAGGTATAGCAAAATATTTATATTCTTTATTCCAATGTAACCTAACAGATAATATTATCATTTTAATAAAAGCTTAACAATAAACAGTGTTGTTACAGTTTCTGATCATTAAAAATAATGACAGAAATTATATAAACAATAGGAGTAAAGAGTTGAGAACATTCTTTTATAAGATATCTGAGCTTCCAAAGAAATAGTGTTCCAAACCAATTTTATGTGCTAAATACATTACATTTTTGTGAACTTAAGATACATATGTACAGATTTCAAAAGTAAAATAGAATGAAGATATAAAATGATTAAATAGAAAATATGCAGAAACATGGTCCATTATAACACCATTACATTGAAGCCTGGAAAAGCAATATGCACTTCAGGTTAATCAGGATTTGTGTCAGAAAATTTAAAAGGGTTACACAGTGAGATGAGCAGATCATTTTCTATGAGGATAGTACAGTGTTTCATATCAGTGTTCATAGATAGAGCATCAGAATATTTAAGAAAAATGCTTACAAAACTGCAAGGATTGCCCAGTGTTTATCAGAACAAATAAATACAATGGCATAAATACCCAACCAGGGGTAATTAATAGTTATCCATATGTCATTGTGCAGGTACATCAGCTAACACTAGATGGAGAAAATAAATAAATAAGGTCACTTCAAGTGTTGAAAAAGCACAAAAATCAGTACAAATGGAAGAAAAGATAGACAATCCATTTTAACTATCAATGTTTCCTACAGAAGCACAGTCTATACACAATCTATAACATGACAGCATTTTGCCATAATGTAACAAAAAAGGCCAAGAATTAGCAGATGAGGAACAAAAATCAAGAAAGATATTGTCACAAATACCAAACAAAGCTAGCAAAACTCATGGTTTAGAGAAACAGAAAGTAAGCAAACAAAAACATCAAAGAACCAGGACTTCCCTCTTGGGGGCAGAAGTAGAAGAGATTGGGAAAATACCTGAACTGACCAAGGCCCCTATATTTTCCTGAATATTAGTTCTATGGATGTTAACATTCTTATTCAAATTTAGCAGAAAACAAAGATGTCAACAATTGTCTTCCTTTCAGGTTTTATTACTGTATATTAGGGATCTATGCAAGAGTATATATGTCTAACATGAAATCATGGCACATAATTTCTAAACTGGTGTACTAAGTGCAATTGAAAGGAAGCAACCTATTTATCCCACAGTATCAAGGGACACCAAACTCAGGTTCCCAGACTTTGGGGATCACTCTCAGGAGATGCAGACTAAGGGGATTCACTCTCAGGAACTAAGACAATCCTCAGCAGCCAGAACATTTAATTCCGAGAGTTCTACACTTTTTACTTTTCCCTCCCAACAGTTTGCATTGGCTCCCTCCTCCAAGGTCTTAATCCTCACCAGAAACCAAACACTTAAAATCAGTTTAAGTCTGTGACCTGTGCAGTCATTTTCGTGATCACTAACACCAAATGTGTGTTGTTTGCTTAATATCAAACAACACATCTATAACACCTATGACTTACCAACAGTTCAATTCTGACATTATATAGAGTTAGTAGACATAATGGATGACGATTTTAGCGTCAACACATCCCAGGCATATACCAATGAAAAGCATGTATTTGTACATGTACCAATGCCATCTCACTAGTCCCAGTGATCAATTTCTGTTCACAATTGATCGTAATGATAGGACTAAGAACCAAAGGGATCACATAAACAAGACTAGTGTCTGCAAATACTAGCTGATAGAATCAAAAAGGGAGAGAATGATCCAACATGGGAAGTGAGATACACAGCAGACCCATAGAATGGCAAATGTCCTAACAGCACTCTGGCCTCAGAATCAGCCCTTAAGGCATGAGGATCCGGCTGAAATGCCCATGAGAGTATTTCAGGCATGGAAAGCCAAGACACTCTGGGGGAAAAAAAAACCTAAATGAAAGATCTCCACGAGTGAGATCCCAGTGGAAAGAATGGGTCATCAAAGAAGGAGGTACCTTTCTCTGAAGGGAGGAGAGAACTTCCACTTTGACCATGGCCTTGTCTAAATATGATCAGAGTCGGTGAAGTCAGGGGGCTTCCATAGCCTTGGCAGCTCATGACAAGAGCCTAGGGTGATTACTGAGGCCATAAACAAGAGTGTCAATTTGTTAAATCAACAACAGGAGTCACTGTGCACTTACTCCTCATGTAGGATCTCTGTCCTTAGTGTGCTGTACATTGAGATTGAATGCGTTAGTACTCAAACAGTATTTTTCACTTTATGTTTCTGTGTGGGAGCAAACTGTTGAAATCTTTACTTAATGTATGCTAAACTGATCTTCTGTATATAAAGAGAATCGAAAATGAATCTTGATGTGAATGGAAGGGGAGAGGGAGTGGATAAGGGGAGGGCTGCGGGTGGGAGGGATGTTATGGGGGGAAGCCATTGTAATCCATAAGCTGTACTTTGGAAATTTATATTCATTAAATAAAAGTTAAAAAGAAAAAGAAAAGCATGTATTTGATTTTCTGGCTCCAGTCAAAATTACGAAGTTATCCAGAGATCCCCTTTAAAGCTATCTTATTTGCATGAGCTTAGCTATGGCCTGAAATTTGTGTATTAGACAGAATCATAGCCACTCATATTGCCCATGAAATATCTGAGTCTTAAAATCAAAGGTACAGGAATTGAGGAGAAAAGAATTTTTTTCTTTTACCAGTCACAAATGAACTCTCAAATTTATAAACCATTTTATAGCCAGCAGAATCTGATATTCTGAGATATTCTCAAATGCTACAAGCTATCATTTGACTAAACCAAATTTGGATGCATAATGAAACTACTGTGTGTTCAACAGTTTATTTGATTCTCAGTTCTCACACCAGTTAGCTTGGGGTTGGGGAGTGAAGAATGATTGGCCTTTACAAAGATTTTACTCTCCACACAAGGGTGTGAAGGCATTTAATCCCAATTAGGAGAGATTAATCATTGGGAACAGGTGGGACCCTAATGACGTGATTAGGTTAAATCAATTCATGTGATTATTGAGTGACTGCTTATTCCCAGGTGTGTGCTATAGAAACTACTTCATATTTGAACCTCCTGCAATTTCATTATTTGGTCATATGGTCTCTGTGCCACCCAAACCTCTGCCAACAAGATGACCATCAACAGATACTGCCCTCCGACCTTGGACCCAACCCATGAGACAAATACCATTTCTTTCTAAATTACTGAGTCTGTACTATTCTGTTATTAGCATCAAACAAAACCTGACTCAGAACCTAGGAAGAGCCGTGCTGACAGGACTGAATTGTAAACTAGTGACCTCGTTTCTCAACCAAAGGATATCAGATCACATGTGGAAGTTCATTTCTCCATGTGGATTCTGTAATCACCATCAATTTGGAAAGCTGTGCGGCCCCACGGCTCACACAAACCCTTTTCCTTTAGACACAGGACAGGACACCAGGGTCCTGGCTACTGGCCCAGCTCACCTCCTGTGACCATAGAATACTGGTCTCTGACACTCACCACTTTCCAGCTTCCAACGAGTCCCAGCATCCTCCTGAGGGCTCCTGAGAGTGGTGAGGGAAGTTCACAGAGCAGCAATGGGTGAAACACCTGAGACCTCTCTCAGGAACAAACCCAGAAAGCCTAACATTGGGATGCCAGAAAAGAAGATGCTGTGTGGTTCAGCAGTGTTGCCTTTGAACACCTGATTTTAAAGTCTGCCCTAACAATGAGCATGCATAACATCAGAGAACACACAGCCAATCCAAATGCTCCTAGCTTGAGGGCCGTAGCTTGGGGTTGTGGCAGGTGGGGGCAGAGAGGAACTCTGCTTGGTCTCAGGTCTGAAACTGCCTCATCTTTGCAGCTTGATCCTCCCAACAGCAGGGGCCGCTCTCACCTCCCTGATGATCATGACATCAGAGCACTGTCCCTCCCTCCTTTTGCCAGGACCCTATTAAAATCTTGTGACCCTTGGACTTTCAATAATGGCCTCATGTGTAACAGAATGCTGAATCTTTCCGGTATTCTGGGTCTTTATCTGGGTTTTTATATTATTTATATTCTTGGCTCTTTTTTAAGGTCATTTGACTTTTTTTTTTTAAAAAATTGACTCCAGGACTATTTTAAGATACTAAAAAAATACATTACATAGATTGACCTCTCTTTCTCTTGTTTCCATTACAGATATTCACTTGTAGTTCTGTATTCTGTAATTTAATATTGTTGTCTGTTTCATTCTTACTGGCATGTCATAACACATTGGGTTTATATATTGATCTTATACACAGTAATCCTGCATAATTCTCTGGTCAGTTTTTATTTGTTTTGAATTTTAAGGGATTATCTCCGTATATAATAGTTTAATTAACATTTATTGATGGTTTTGCTGCTTAAAAGCATATCCTTATACATAAAATTTTCTCTTTTTTAAATTTCCTAACTGCACATCTAGGACATTATTGAAGACAGAAAATAAAAGGAGAGCGTCTTGTACAGCTGTGTTCCAAGGGAAATAGCTTTCAGTGTTCTATGACAATTATGCTTTATATTATAGGTGCATTGCAGTCCATCTTAGTTATAATATGCAATAACTATTTTTACTGCTTTACTCACGGTTTATTTTTGTGATTAGATGCTTAATTTTATTCGAAACTTTTCATCTTTTAATTGCAGTTACCATGTGATTTTTTTGTGTTTCTCTTCCACATGAATTATTTACATGACTTATTTTGGAATGTTAAACACCTTGGCATCTTTGACTCTATCTTGCTTTTTTATTGATCTCTTGTGATTTCATATCACAATCAATCAGTTGAGAAATCACACAGATATTCGCTATCAGTACAGCTGCAGTGTCCTTTCAGATTTTTCAAAACAAAATGCTAATGTTACACACAAATGGCATAACCATGAACAATGCCTGCCCTGCAACAAGGAAACAGAAACCACTTATTATTGAATGAGACAACTGTGCAGAATAGATATTCAAAATATAACCTATTTAAATATTGGATTTTGAATATAAGTATATATTTGACCCTCAGGTCAAACCAAATCTCCTGGCTCTGATGTCTAATAGCCCCTGAAATTAGGCTCTCACTATCAAACTGACCTGGAAAATCCCCAAGCACAAACATCCAAGAAGCGTGCACAGCAGCAGCTTCCTGACACACTACTGAGTGTACCACCATGTGATGTTCTACCTGACTTCCCTTTATCCATTATCCACCGGCTAGTACCCAATCTGGCCATCCACAACAAAAGCAGAATACTCTCTACTTGATGCTGTGCTGAGGGGGCTCCTAAGTTGATGGATTTCAGGGAAATCTCATGGGTTCCTCTGGACCTTCCTTGACACTGATGAGGCTCATCCACCCATATAGTCACCAGATAGTCACCAGTGATAGGCCCACTGGCATACTGGGTCTGAAACCCCACAGGCACTCCTCGCATTAAATAAAAGTTAAAAAAAAAAGAAGGCAGTGAGAGAGGCATCCTCTGCAAGCTAAGGAAAGAGAGGCCTCAGAGGAATCCAACTCTGCCTACACTTCAATTTTGAACTTTCAGCCTCCAGAGCAGTGAGAAAATAAATTTTAGTTGTTTAAGACCCTCAAAAAAAAGAACATATCTTTATAAAAAGAGGTACAAATATTTTAAGCAAAATGTTAATATAGAGCAAAATATGAAATCACAAGAGATCAATAAAAAAGCAAGATAGAGTCAAAGATGCCAAGGTGTTTAACATTCCAAAATAAGTCATGTAAATAATTCATGTGGAAGAGAAACACAAAAAAATCACATGGTAACTGCAATTAAAAGATGAAAAGTTTCGAATAAAATTAAGCATCTAATCACAAAAATAAACCGTGAGTAAAGCAGTAAAAATAGTTATTGCATATTATAACTAAGATGGACTGCAATGCACCTATAATATAAAGCATAATTGTCATAGAACACTGAAAGCTATTTCCCTTGGAACACAGCTGTACAAGACGCTCTCCTTTTATTTTCTGTCTTCAATAATGTCCTAGATGTGCAGTTAGGAAATTTAAAAAAGAGAAAATTTTATGTATAAGGATATGCTTTTAAGCAGCAAAACCATCAATAAATGTTAATTAAACTATTATATACGGAGATAATCCCTTAAAATTCAAAACAAATAAAAACTGACCAGAGAATTATGCAGGATTACTGTGTATAAGATCAATATATAAACCCAATGTGTTATGACATGCCAGTAAGAATGAAACAGACAACAATATTAAATTACAGAATACAGAACTACAAGTGAATATCTGTAATGGAAACAAGAGAAAGAGAGGTCAATCTATGTAATGTATTTTTTTAGTATCTTAAAATAGTCCTGGAGTCAATTTTTTAAAAAAAAAAGTCAAATGACCTTAAAAAAGAGCCAAGAATATAAATAATATAAAAACCCAGATAAAGACCCAGAATACCGGAAAGATTCAGCATTCTGTTACACATGAGGCCATTATTGAAAGTCCAAGGGTCACAAGATTTTAATAGGGTCCTGGCAAAAGGAGGGAGGGACAGTGCTCTGATGTCATGATCATCAGGGAGGTGAGAGCGGCCCCTGCTGTTGGGAGGATCAAGCTGCAAAGATGAGGCAGTTTCAGACCTGAGACCAAGCAGAGTTCCTCTCTGCCCCCACCTGCCACAACCCCAAGCTACGGCCCTCAAGCTAGGAGCATTTGGATTGGCTGTGTGTTCTCTGATGTTATGCATGCTCATTGTTAGGGCAGACTTTAAAATCAGGTGTTCAAAGGCAACACTGCTGAACCACACAGCATCTTCTTTTCTGGCATCCCAATGTTAGGCTTTCTGGGTTTGTTCCTGAGAGAGGTCTCAGGTGTTTCACCCATTGCTGCTCTGTGAACTTCCCTCACCACTCTCAGGAGCCCTCAGGAGGATGCTGGGACTCGTTGGAAGCTGGAAAGTGGTGAGTGTCAGAGACCAGTATTCTATGGTCACAGGAGGTGAGCTGGGCCAGTAGCCAGGACCCTGGTGTCCTGTCCTGTGTCTAAAGGAAAAGGGTTTGTGTGAGCCGTGGGGCCGCACAGCTTTCCAAATTGATGGTGATTACAGAATCCACATGGAGAAATGAACTTCCACATGTGATCTGATATCCTTTGGTTGAGAAACGAGGTCACTAGTTTACAATTCAGTCCTGTCAGCACGGCTCTTCCTAGGTTCTGAGTCAGGTTTTGTTTGATGCTAATAACAGAATAGTACAGACTCAGTAATTTAGAAAGAAATGGTATTTGTCTCATGGGTTGGGTCCAAGGTCGGAGGGCAGTATCTGTTGATGGTCATCTTGTTGGCAGAGGTTTGGGTGGCACAGAGACCATATGACCAAATAATGAAATTGCAGGAGGTTCAAATATGAAGTAGTTTCTATAGCACACACCTGGGAATAAGCAGTCACTCAATAATCACATGAATTGATTTAACCTAATCACGTCATTAGGGTCCCACCTGTTCCCAATGATTAATCTCTCCTAATTGGGATTAAATGCCTTCACACCCTTGTGTGGAGAGTAAAATCTTTGTAAAGGCCAATCATTCTTCACTCCCCAACCCCAAGCTAACTGGTGTGAGAACTGAGAATCAAATAAACTGTTGAACACACAGTAGTTTCATTATGCATCCAAATTTGGTTTAGTCAAATGATAGCTTGTAGCATTTGAGAATATCTCAGAATATCAGATTCTGCTGGCTATAAAATGGTTTATAAATTTGAGAGTTCATTTGTGACTGGTAAAAGAAAAAAATTCTTTTCTCCTCAATTCCTGTACCTTTGATTTTAAGACTCAGATATTTCATGGGCAATATGAGTGGCTATGATTCTGTCTAATACACAAATTTCAGGCCATAGCTAAGCTCATGCAAATAAGATAGCTTTAAAGGGGATCTCTGGATAACTTCGTAATTTTGACTGGAGCCAGAAAATCAAATACATGCTTTTCTTTTTCTTTTTAACTTTTATTTAATGAATATAAATTTCCAAAGTACAGCTTATGGATTACAATGGCTTCCCCCCATAACATCCCTCCCACCCGCAGCCCTCCCCTTATCCACTCCCTCTCCCCTTCCATTCACATCAAGATTCATTTTCGATTCTCTTTATATACAGAAGATCAGTTTAGCATACATTAAGTAAAGATTTCAACAGTTTGCTCCCACACAGAAACATAAAGTGAAAAATACTGTTTGAGTACTAGTTATAGCATTCAATCTCAATGTACAGCACACTAAGGACAGAGATCCAACATGAGGAGTAAGTGTACAGTGTACTCCTGTTGTTGACTTAACAAATTGACACTCTTGTTTATGGCCTCAGTAATCACCCTAGGCTCTTGTCATGAGCTGCCAAGGCTATGGAAGCCCCCTGACTTCACCGACTCTGATCATATTTAGACAAGGCCATGGTCAAAGTGGAAGTTCTCTCCTCCCTTCAGAGAAAGGTACCTCCTTCTTTGATGACCTGTTCTTTCCACTGGGATCTCACTTGCGGAGATCTTTTTTTTAGGTTCCCCCCCCAGAGTGTCTTGGCTTTCCATGCCTGAAATACTCTCATGGGCTTTTCAGCCGGATCCGCATGCCTTAAGGGCTGATTCTGAGGTCAGAGTGCTGTTTAGGACATCTTCCATTCTGTGGGTCTGTGGTGTATCTCACTTCCCATGATGGATCATTCTCTCCCTTTTTTTTCTATCAGCTAGTATTTGCAGACACTATTCTTGTTTATGTGATCCCTTTGGTTCTTAGTCCTATCCTTATGATCAATTGCGAACAGAAATTGATCACTGGGACTAGTGAGAAGGCATTGGTATATGCCACCTTGATGGGATTGAATTGGAATCCCCTGGTATGTTTCTATCTCTACCGTTTGAGGTAAGTCAGCTCGAATAGCTAAAGCAATCTTGTACAACAAAAACAAAGCTGGAGGCATGACAATACCAGATTTCAGGACATACTACAGGGCAGTTGTTATCAAAACAGCATGGTACTGGTACAGAAACAGATGGATAGACCAATGGAACAGAATTGAAACACCAGAAATCAACCCAAACATCTACAGCCAACTCATATTTGATCAAGGATCCAAAACCAATCCCTGGAGTAAGGACAGTCTATTCAATAAATGGTGTTGGGAAAATTGGATTTCCATGTGCAGAATCATGAAGCAAGACCCCTACCTTGCACCATACACAAAAATTCACTCAACATGGATTAAAGACTTAAATCTACAACCTGACACCATCAAATTATTAGAGAGCATTGGAAAAACACTGCAAGATATAGGTACCAGCAATGACTTCTTGGAAAACACCCCAGAAGCACAGCCAGTCAAAGCCAAAATTAACATTTGGGATTGCATCAAATTGAGAAGTTTCTGTACTTCAAAAGAAACATCAGGAAAGTGAAGAGGCAACCAACAGAATGGGAAAATATATTTGCAAACTATGCAACTGATAAAGGGTTAATAACCAGAATCTACAAAGAGATCAAGAAACTCCACAAAAACAAAACAAACAACCCCCTTAAGAGATGGGCCAAGGACCTCAATAGACATTTTTCAAAAGAGGAAATCCAAATGGCCAACAGGCACATGAAACCATGTTCAAGATCACTAGCAATCAGGGAAATGCAAATCAAAACCACAATGAGCTTTCACCTCACCCCGGTTAGAATGGCTCACATTCAGAAATCTACCAACAACAGATGCTGGTGAGGATGTGGGGAAAAAGGGACACTAACCCACTGTTGGTGGGAATGCAAACAGGTCAAGCCACTATGGAAGTCAGTCTGCAGATTCCTCAGAAACCTGAAGATAACCCTAGCATTCAACCCAGCCATCCCACTCCTTGGAATTTATCCAAAGGAAATGAAATTGGCAAACAAACAAGCTGTCTGCACTTTAATGTTTATTGCAGCTCAATTCACAATAATAGCTAAGACCTGAAACCAACCCAAATGCCCATCAACAGTAGACTGGATAAAGAAATTATGGGACATGTACTCTTTCGAATACTATACAGCAGTCAAAAACAATGAAACTCAGTCATTTGCAACAAGATTCAGGAATTTGGAAAACATCCTGCTGAGTGAATTAAGCCAGTCCCAAAGGGACAAATATCATATGTTCTCCCTGATTGGTGAGAACCAACTGAGCAGCAAAGGGGAAACCTCTTGAAGTGAAATGGACACTATGAGAAACAGTGACTTGATCAGCTCTTGTCCACACGGTTGATGTACAATCTAATACTTTATCCATTTTAGTATTTTTTTGTTCTAGTACCATTGGTTGAACTCTGTAATTAACACACAATTATTCTTAGGTGTTCTCTCCTTTTTAATTCTATCAGTTAGTATTAACAGATACTAGTCTTGTTTAGGTGATCCCTTTGACTCTCAATCCTATCATTATGATCAATTATGAATTGAAACTGATCACTTTGACTAGTGAGCTGGCATTGGTACATGCCACCTTAATGGGATTGAATTGGAATCCCCTGGCATGTTTCTAACTCTACCACTAGGGGTATGTCTGATGAGCATGGGCCATACTGTACATCCCCCCACCCTCTTATTTCCACTCTTATATTTAACAGAGATCACTTTTCAGTTAAATTTAAACACCTAAGAATAATTGCATGTTAATTAATGAGTTCAACCACTGGCATTAAGTAGAACAAAAATACTAAAAGGAACAAAATAGTAAGTTGTTCTTCAACAGTCAGGACAAGGGCTGATCAAGTCATTTTTTCTCATAGTGTACATTTCACTTCAACAGGTTTCCTCTTAGGTGCTCAGTCAGTTGTCACCGTTCAAGAACGTATGATATTTGTCCCTTTGGGACTGGATTAGTTCACTCAGCATGATGTATTCCAGATTCCTCCATTTTGTTTCAAATGAACAGATTTCATTTTTTAATGCTGTATAGTATTCTATAGAGTGCATATCCCATAATTTCTTTATCCAGTCTTTTGTTGATGGGCATTTAGGTTGATTCCAGGTCTTAGCTATTGTGAATTGAGCTGCAATACACATTAGATATAGACAGCTCTTTTATTTGCCAACTTAATTTCCTTTGGGTAAATTCCAAGGGATGGGATGGCTGGGTTTTATGGTAGGGTTATATTCAGGTTTCTGAGGAATCTCCAAACAGACTTCCATAATGGCTTTACCAGCTGGCCTCATATGATGAGTTTGGAAAAGTTACCTCTCTAACTTTTCAAAAGATTGGTGTTATTTTTTTTAATTTTGTAGATTTTATTAATGAAGATATTTGTTGCTAATCTTTCATTTGAACACATTATTCCTGATTAGTGTTCTTACTCAGTATTGCTCTATTCAGATATGTTATAATTATAGAAAACTTTTATTTAATAAATGTAAATTTCAAAAGTACAGCTTTTGGATTATAGTGATTCTTTGCTCTATAACCACCCTTCCACCCACAACCATCCCATCTCCTACTCCCTCTCCTATCCCATTCTTCATTAAGGTTCATTTTAAATATCTTTATATACAGAAGATCAACTCTATACTAAGTAAAGATTTCAACAGGTTGCACCCACACAGAAAGACAAAGTATAAAGCATGGTTTGAGAACTAGTTATAGTGTTAATTCTGATAGTAAAAAACGTTAAGTACACAGGTCCCAATATAGGGAGCAAGTGCACAGTGACTCCTGTTGATGATTTAACAGTTCAGACTTTTATTCATGATGTCAGTAATCACCTGAGGCTCTTTTCATGAGCTGCCAAGGCTATGGAAGCCTCTTGAGTTCACAAAGTCCAACATTATTTATACAAGGTCATAATCAAACTGGAAGTTCTCTCCTCCCTTCAGAGAAAGGTACCTCATTCTTTAATGTCCGCTTCTTTCTGCTGGAATCTCACTCACAGATGTCTTTCTTTAAGGTCATTTTTGCCACAATGTCCTGTGTTTCCATGCCTGAACTACTCTCATGTGCTTTGTAGCCAGATCCAAATGCTTTAAGGTGTGATTCTGAGGCCAGAGTTCTGTTTACAGCATTTGTCGTTCTAAGAGTCTGCTCTGTGACCTGCTTCCCATCCTGGATTGTTCTCTCCTTTTTAATTCTGCAATTATTAGCAGACACTGGTCTTATTTGTGTGCTCCCTTGACACTTAATCCTCTTTATGATCAGTTATGGACTTAAACTGATCACTTTCATTAGTAAGGTGGCATTGGTACATGCCAATTCTTAGTATTTCGAGTCCCATGGCAAGTTTTAAGCTTTACCCTTAGGGGTAAATACCTGGGAGCATGTGCCAAACTGTATATCCCCTCCATCTCTTATTCCAACTCTTATTTTTTATTTCAATTTGATTTAAGCACCTAAGAATAATTCTGTGTTAAGTAAAAAGCTCAACCAATGGTATTAAGTAGAAGAAGAAAATACTACAATGAATAAAATAGTAAGCTGTTCCTTGACAGTCATCACAAGGGCTGATCAAGTCATTGCTTCTCATAGTGTCAGTTTCACTTCTACAGTTTTCCTTTTAGGCGCTCAGTTGTCACATATCAGGGAGAACATATGATAGTTGTCCCTTTGGAACTGGCTTATTTCACTCAGTATGATGTTTTCCAGATTCCTCCATTTTGTTGCAAATGACCAGATTTCATTTCTTTTACCACTGTGTAGTATTCTGTAGAATACATCTCACTTAACTTCTTTATCCAGTCTTCTGTTGATGGGCATTTAGGTTGTTTCCATGTCTTAGCCATTCTGAATTGTGCTGCAATAAACATTGAGGTGTAGACAGCTCTTTTATTTGCCAATTTAATTATCCTTGGGTAAATTCCAAAGAATGGAATTGCTGGGTCATGTGGTAGGGATACATTCAGATTTCTGAGGTATCTCCAAACTGTATCCATAGTGGCTTTACCAGTCTGCATTCCCACCAACAGTGGGTTATTGTGCCTTTGCCCCCACCACCTCACCATCATCTGTTGTTAGTTGATTTCTGTATGAAAGCCATTCTAACAGGAGTGAGGTGAAACCTCATTGTGGTTTTGATTTGCATTTCCCTGATGGCTAGTGATCCTGAACATTTTTTCATGTGCCTGTTGGCCATTTGGATTTCCTCTTGAAAAATGTCTTTTAGGCTCTTGGCCCATCACTTAAGTGGGTTGTTTGTTTTGCTGTTGTGAAGTTTCTTGATCTCTTCGTAGATTCTGGTTATTTTTTTTACAGGCAGAGTTAGACAGTGAGAGAGAGAGAGACAGAGAGAAAAGTCTTCCTTTTCCTTCGGTTCACCCCCCAAATGGCTGCTACACTGGCGCACTGTGCCGATCCAAAGCAAGGAGCCAGATGCTTCCTCCTTGTCCCCCATGTGGGTGCAGGGCCCAACCACTTGGGACATCCTTCACTGCCTTCCCAGGCCACAGCAGGGAGCTGGACTGGAAGAGGAGCAACTGGGACAGTACCCGGCACCCCAACAGGGACTATAACCCAGGATGCCAGCTCCACAGGCAGAAGATTAGCCAAGTGAGCTGAGGTACCTGCCAGATTTTGGTTATTAATCCTTTATCAGTTGCATAATTTGCAAAGATTTTCTCCCATTTTTTCAGTTGCCTCTTCACTTTGCTGACTTTTTTTGCAGTACAGAAACTTTTCAATTTGATGTAATCCCTGTTGTTAATTTTGGCTTTGACTGCCTATGCCACTGGAGATTTTTCCAAGAAGTCTTGCCTGTGCCTATATCTTGCAGACTTTCTCCAATGTTCTGTAATAATTTTATGATGTTGAGTCATAGATTTAGATCTATGTTGGGTGGATTTTTGTGTAAGGTGTAACATAGGTATCTTGCTTCATACTTCTGCATGTGGAAATCCTGTTTCCCCAACAATATTTGTTTAAAAGACTCTCCTTGCTCCAGGACTTGGTTTTAGCTCCTTGATCAAATATAAATTGGTTGTAGATGTTTGGATTGATTCCTGGTGTTCCTATTCTGTTCTATTGCCTATCCATCTGTTTCTGTACAGTACCATGCTGTTTCGATTATAATTGCCCTGTAGTAAGTCTTGAAATCTGGTATTCTGATGCCTCCAGCTCTGTATTTGTTGTATAAGACTCGTTTATCTATTTGAGGTCTTCTGCACCTAAATATATGTTTCTATATGAATATCAGCATCATTTTTTCTAGGTCTGATAAGAATGTGTTTGATATTTTCATTGGTATCACACTGAATCTGTAAATTGCTTTTGGAAGAAGAATGGACATTTTGATGATATTGATTCTTCCAATCAGTGAGCATGGAATATTTTTCCATTTTTTGGTATCCTCTTCTAGTTCTTTAAGATTTTGTAATTCTCATTATAGAAATATTTGACATCCTTGGTTAAGTTTTTTCCAAGGTATTTGGTTTTTTCTGGTAGCTGTTGTGAATGGGATTGACCTTAGAAGTTATTTCTCAGTTCTGGCAGTGTCTGTATACAAAGACTGTTGATTTTTATGTATTGATTTTATATCCTGCTACTTTGCCAAACTCGTCTATGAGTTCCAACAGTCTCTTGTGGAGTTCTTTGGATCCCTTAAATAAAGAGTCACGTTGTCTGCAAAGATGGATAGTTTGACATTTTCCTTCCCTTTTTGTACCCCTTTTAATTTCTTTTTCTTGACTAATGGCTTGGCTAGAACTTCTAGTGCTATATTGAATAGCAATGGTGAGATTTGGCATCCCTGTCTGGAACTGGATCTCAGTGGAAATGCTTCCAACTATTCCCCATTCAATAGGTTGCTGGCCGCGGGTTTTTCATAAATTGCCTTAATTGTGTTGAGGAATTTTCCTTCTATACACAATTTGGTTAGAGTTTTCATCATGAAATGGTTTTGTAATTTATCAAATGCATTTTCTGCATCTATTGGGAGGATATATGATGTTTCTTCTGCAGTTTGTTAATGTGGTGTATCACATTGATTGATTTGTGAATGTTGAACCATCCCTGCATACAAGGATAAATCCCACTTGGTCGGGTTGGATGATCTTTCTAATTTGTTGTTGGATTATTTTGGCTTGAATTTTGTTGAGTATTTGTTGTATGTTCTTTAGAGAAATTGGTGTGTAATTCTCTTTCTCTGCTACATCTTTTTCAGGTTTAGGAATTAAGTGATACTGGCTTTGTAGAAAGAATTTGGGAGGATTCCCTCTCTTTCAATCGTTTTGAATAGCTTGAGAAGAATTGGAGTTATTTCTTCTGTAAATGCCTGATAGAATTCAGCAGTGAATCTCTCTTGTCCTGGGCTTTTCTCTGTTGGGAGGGCCTTTATTACTGAATCAATTTCTGACTTTTTTATGGGTCTTTTTTGGTTTTCTATGTTTCTTGCTTCAATTTTTGTAGATCGTATATGTCCAGGAATCTATCAATTCCTGACAGATTTCCCTGATTGCTGGCATACAACTCTTTGCAGTAATTCATAATGACTCTTGTCATTTCTGTGGTGTCTGTTGTTACATTTCCTTTTCATGTCTAATTTTATTGATTTGTGTCTTCTCTCTCCTTTATTTGGTTAGTTGGGCCAATGGTGAGTCAATTTTGTTTATTTATTTTTCAAAAAATCCTTTCAACATTTTGCTTCTCTTTTGTAATTTTTTGGATTCAATTTTGTTGATTTTCTCTCTAATCTTAATTATTTCTTTTGTCCTACTAGTTTTGGGTTTGGTTTGCTGTAGTTTTTCTAGATCTTTGAGATGCATTGATAGCTCATTTATTTGGTGCCTTTCCAATTTCTTGATGTAGGCACCTATTGCTATAAACTTTTCTCTTAACACTGCTTTTGCTGTATCCCATACGTTTTGATATGTTGTGTTGTTATCTGCATTTGCTTCCTGAGGGTTTTTGATTTCTCTTTTGATTTCTTCTATGACCCAGTGTTCATTCAGGAGCATGCTGACATTCTCCATGTGTTTACTTATGCTCTAGAGAATCCTGAGTTGCTGATTTCCAGCTTCATTCCATTGTGGTCTGAGATGTATGGTTTGATTTTGATTTGTTTTAAATTTGCTGAGACTTGCTTTATGGCCTAATATGGGGTCTATCCTAGAGAAAGTCCCATACACTAGTGAGAAGAATGTGTATTCTGTAACATTAGGATGAATATTTCTGTACATATCTCTTAGATCTGTTTGTTCTCTAGTGTCAAGTAAATCTGCTGTTTCCTTGTTGATTTCTGTCTGGTTGATCTGTCCATTGCTAAAAGTGGAGCATTGAAGCCCCCCAATATTATTGTATTGGAGTCTAAGTCTCCCTTTAAGTTCCTTAACATATCTTTTAAATAAACTGGTGCCCTGTAATTAGGTGCATATACATTTATAATAGTTACATCTTCCTGTTGAATTGATACCTTAATCATTATATAGTGCCTCTCTTTGTCTCTCTTAACATTTTTTGTGTTAAACTCTATTTTTCTGATATTAAGGTGGCTACATCAGCTCTTTTTTGGTTTCTTTTGGCATGGAATATCTTTTTCCAACCTTTCACTTTCAGTCTGCATGCATCTTTGTTGGAAAGATGTGTTTCTTCTAAGCAGCAAATAGATGGGTTTTGTTTTTTAATCCATTCAGCCAGTCTGTGTCTTTTATTTTAAACTTTTATTTAATGAATATAAATTGCTGAAGTACAGCTTATGGATTACAATGGTACCCCCCATAACTTTCCTCCCACCGGCAACCCTCCTCTCCCCTACTCCCTCTCCCCTTCCATTCACATCAAGATTAATTTTCAATTATCTTTATATGCAGAAGATCAATTTAGCATATATTAAATAAAGATTTCAACAGTTTACACCCACACAGAAATACAATGTGTAAAATACTGTTTGAGCACTAGTTATAGCATTAAATCAAAATGTACAGCACATTTAGGACAGAGATCCTACATGATGAGTAAGTGCACAGTGACTTCTGTTGTTGACTTAACAAATTGCAATTGTTGTTCATGGCATTAGTAATCACCCTAGGCTCTTGTCATGAGTTGGCAAGGCTCTGGAGGCCTTTTCAGTTGTCCGACTCTGATACTATTTAGACAAGGTCATAGTCAAAGTGGAAGTTCTCTCCTCCCTTCAGAGAAAGGTACCTCCTTCTTTGATGACCTGTTCTTTCCACTGGGATCTCTAGAGAGTTGAGGCCATTTACTTTCAGTGCAGCTACTGATAAGTAGTGACTTTGCCCTGCCATGTTCCCAAAGATATTTCTAATATATAGTTTGAACTTCCTGTGATCCCTTACTGCAAGGTTTTCTTCCTTTACCCTCTTTCTGTTGATGATTGTGTTTCTGTGTTTCTGTTTGTAAAACATCTTCAGCATCCTTTGCAGGGATGGATGAGTGGTGACAAATTCATTCTGTTTGTTATGAAAGGCTTTTATTTCATCTTTATTCCCAAATGAGACCTTTGCAGGGTATAATAGAATAGGATGACTGTATTTTCTCTAAGTCTTGGGCTATATCTCACCATTCTCTCCCAGCTTGCAGGGTTTCTGATTAGAAGTCTGATGTGAATCTAATTGGAGATCCTTGAAAGTAATCAGGCATTTCTCTCTTGCACATTTTAGAATCTTTTTCCTATACTTCGCTGTGGTGAGTTTGATTACAATGTGTTGTGTTGATGATCTTTTCTGGTCATGTCTGTTGGAAGTTCGCTAATATTTTGCTTAATAAAAGGCCTTCTAACACTTTCTCCCTCTCCATAACTTCAGAAACTAGTAGAACACAAGATCTTGTTTTTTTTTTTTATATTGTACCCTATAGATTCTCAACAATATGTTTTAGATTTCTAATTTTCTCTTGCAGACTTTAGCTAGACTGTATACTTTTCTGTGCTCTGTCTTCTAAGTCTGATATTCTCTCTTCTGCCTGATTTGGATTTTAAGGTTCTCAAATGCATTTTTTATTTGTTCCATTGAATTCTTCATTTTCATTTTGTTTTCTCTTCAATATCTCGATTTCATGTTCTATTGAGTTTTTAATTTCATTTTTATTCCTCCTTATAAAGTAAATAGGCAAACAAAAAAGCTGTCTGCACCTTAATGTTTATTGCAGCTCAATTCACAATAGCCAAGACCTGGAACCAACCCAAACGCCCATCAAGAGTAGACTGGATAAAGAAATTAAGGGTCATGTACTCTATTGAATACTATACAGCAGTCAAAAACAATGAAATCCGGTCATTTGCAACAAAATGGAGGAATCTGGAAAATATTATGCTGAGTGAATTAAGCCAGGCCCAAAGGGACAAATATCATATGTTCTCCCTGATCGGCGACAACTAACTGAGCAGCAAAGGGGAAACCTCTTGACGTGAAATGGACACTCAGAGAAACAGTGACTTGATCAGCTGTTGTCCTGACTGTTGATGTACAATGTAATACTTCATCCATTTTAGTATTTTTTTTGTTCTAGTACTACTGGTTGAACTCTGTAATTAACACACAACTATTCTTAGGTGTTTAAATTTTAACTGAAAAGTGATCTCTGTTAAATATAAGAGTGGGCATAAGAGAGGGAGGAGATGTACAATTTGGGACATGCTCAATCGGATTTGCCCCAAATGGTGGAGTTAGAAACATGCCACGGGATTCCAGTACAATCCCATCAAGGTGGCATGTACCAATGCCATCTCACTAGTCCAAATGATCAACTTCAGTTCACAATTGATCACACTGATAGGTCTAAGAGTCAAAGGGACAACACAAACAAGACTAGTGTCTGCTAATACTAGCTGACAGAATCAAAAAGGGAGAGAACGATCCAACATGAGAAGCGGGATACACAGCAGATGCATAGAATGGCAGATGTCCTAAACAGCACTCTGGCCTCAAAATCAGCCCTTAAGGCATTCAGACCTGGCTGAAGAGCCCATGAGAGTATTTTAGGCATGGAAAGCCAAGACACTCTGGGAAAAAAAGAAGACCGAAATGAAAGATCTGCTCGAGTGAGATCCCAGTGGAAAGAACGGGGCCATCAAAGAAGGAGGTACCTTTCTCTGAAGGGAGGAGAGAACTTCCACTTTGACTATGACCCTGTCAGAATAAGATCGAAGTCGGTGAACCCAAAATGCTTCCATAGCCTTGGCAACTCATGACTAGAGCCTAGGGAGATTACTGACGCCATAAACAAGAGTGTCAAATTGTTAAGTCAACAACAGGAGTCACTGTGTACTTACTTCTCATGTGGGATCTGTCCTTAGTGTGTTGTCCAATGTGAAGTAATGCTATAACTAGTGCTGAAACTGTATTTTTACACTTTGTGTTTCTGTGTGGGTGTAAACTGATGAAATCTTTACTTAATATATACTGAATCGATCTTCTGTATATAAAGATAATTGAAAGTGAATCTTGATGTGAATGGAATGGGAGAGGGAGCGGGAGATGGGAGGGGTGTGAGTGGGTGGGAAATTATGGGGGGAAGCCTATGTAATCCATTATCTGTACTTTGGTAATTTATATTTACTAAATAAAAAAATAAAAAAAGGATTTTAATTTCATGAGAGATTTTCTTTCATGTTCTCCATGGATTTTAGTAGTGCATGCTTTTGCTTTTGATTACTTCTGTACAATCTTATCATCAATATTTGGAATTCTATTTCTTGCATTTCTTCTGTCTCATCTTCATAATCTTGTATTCAAGTGTTCTGTTTTTTTGGGAGCATGATGTTGTCTTCCTTATTCTTGTCTCTTGGGTTGTTGCATTTGTTGTTCAGCATTTGTGGAGGTACTCGTTGGTTTCTTCTTTTTCCCCCCACTTTGGCAGCTTTTATCATTGTACTATGACTCTATAGATAAGTGGAATGTCTGCTTTCAGTGAATGTCTAGAGGCTTGTAGTGGATGTAGCCAGAGAGCTCTGTTCAGTTCTCTAGAGTTAAGGGCATGCCTAAGTTGATACTCTCCGGTTTGACATGGTAAATCTTCACTCTCTTTTTTTAATCAGAAGGGAATTATTTCTGCTCAGCTGAGCCCTTCTCCTTGATGGAGTCCAGTGCCTGACCACTAGCCAAAGTGGATATAATATTCCTCTGCTCTGTCCCAAGGACCACACAAAGGATCTGTGCAATCCTCAGTATAAGTTAAGATTTTCCAGCAAATCTCTCACCAGGTGTCCAGGACTTCTGGAGCTTGTGGTGTCCCTCTGAGACTGCTCAAAGTCTCATCCACACCATGAGTTCTTCCACACACACACTCATTTTTTCCACAGTCCTGGTTCTGAAGCTTCACACATTCACAAGCTTCTAACCTCCTGTTATTTCTCCCCACTGGAGTCAGGAATCTCCAGTCGGCTGATTGCCAGGCACAGAAATGAGCTGGTGCAGCTGTTATGTATGTCCAAATTGGCCTGCTCTATTGGCTTGTATGGCTTTGTAAGGTGATCAGAGAGAAATGTGTTCATACCCTCTTTTTTTTCTCTCCTCTAGTTAGGCTGGTGCACTTTCCCTCACATAGCTTCAAACCTCACTTCCTCTAGGGTCTTCCTTCTGCTTTTTCACCAGAGTCTCAGGCTTCTGCCATCTTGTTTCACCTCACTTTGCAGCGATGGTGCATAGGCTCTTGGATATCGGAGTCCTGAGCCATGGGTGCCCATGCCCTCCAAGTAGTAGAGTTTCCTCTGCCTTTTTTTCATAACTCTTCCCCAAGACTACCACCTTTTTAAAACTATTTTCCCCTGGGCTAGAGAAATAAGCTCCCTCCCTATTCTGCTATCTTGTAACCACCACTGGCTTGCCAATAGGCTTCTTCTAAAGGGCATTTGTAGATTGGCAGCGACAGCAAGCAGAAAGTAAGGTCACTGTGTACTTCCTACCTCCTGCTAGCAGGTGGCTTCCTCTATGACCAACATCCTGCATGGAGAGCATGTTGGCTGTGGCTAAAGAACAACATTCACAATGATCATCACCCAAAGCCGCAACCCCATGGGAGACCTGGATTCTCAGATATGTTATATCTACTTGGATCAGTTTTGGTAGGTTATATGTATCCACAGATAAACAATTTTTTACATTTTTTCATTTATCCTTGTTAATATAAATTAGTGATGCCTATTATATCTGTGATAGTTTCCCCTTCTTTGATTTTATTTACTTGAACCTAGTTTTTAAAACCTAGCGAAAGGATTGTTTCTTCTATTAAAAATAAAATCTTTATTTTGCTTATCTTTAATGTTAACATTCCATTTATGACCTATGCTATTAATTTCATCTTGTATTTGGCTTATTCTTGTTTTCTAGGACTCTTGAGATGGATACTTAGGTTGTTGATTGGAAATCTTTCTGTTTAGATGTTTGGCCATGGCAATGTCTGTGTATAGAAAGGCTATTGACTTTTGTGTGTTAATATTATATTCTGCTACTTTAACAAAGTTTTTTTATGAATTCTAATCATCTACTAGTGGACTCTTTTGGCTTCCCTACATTGAGAACCATGTCATTTTCAAATAGGAATAATCTGAATTCCCACTTTTTAATTTGTATCCCTTTGATTTCCTCTTCTTATCAAATGGTTATGTCTAAAACTTCAAGGTGTATATTGTTTGTCTTTTTAAACAATAAAATAAAAAAACAAAAAAACTGAATTAATAGAAAAATACATGATGAGGCAACAGAGGTATATGACTAAATATTTTTAATGATGGATCTGAAATGACTAGTGTTTGTGGCACACATTATTTTGCAATGGGATTGGCCACTGCTTGCAATGCTGGCCTCCTATGTTGTAGTGTTATTTTGTGTATATTCTATTAATGAACCTGGGAAGGCAATGGAACATGACCCAAATGCTTTGGAATGTGCCCATATAGCAGATGTAAATAAAATTATTTGCTCCTGGCTCTGTCCTCGCCAAAACCTGTTTATTTTAGCATCTTGGGAAGTGAGCCAAGAAAAAGATGCTTCATGTGTCTGTGTCTCTGTTTTTGTCTTTCATTTCTCTGCCTTTCAAATAATTAAATATTTAAAAAGAAAAGGCTGAATTCAGTTAATAATCCTTGAGGTTATTTTAATTAGCTAGACTCACTCTTTGCTCATCACTCCCTTTATTTATACCACTTGGACTATATAATCTTCTGTATTCAGGACAAATTAATCACTATAGCTTCCTTATTGACTCAGAAGAGTCAAAGGAGTGGCTTATGATTAGCCAATTTTTTGGTGAGTATGATGTTCACAATTTTTCTCATTTTGGAGTATCCCTTGGAAACTATATGTCCATTCCCAGAAGGAACAACTCCTATTGGCAGAGGTGTGTGATGAACAAAGAGAGCAATTCCAGGAAAAGGACATATAAACTCACAAAGTCCATGGTGCTGAGCTAGCTCATTCATCCCTGAAATTTCATTTTTATCTCAAGCAATATGAAATTGGGACCTATTTTTTCATCATGTACTAGTTTCTGAGCTCTGAGATGAGGGAACCTAGGCTTGGAAGCTCAAGTTTAAGGTTCCCACATTTGTAGAATATCACTTAGGACAATGGCAGTATAGAAAAAACACAGGAATTTGAACAGGGAAAATCATATCTGTGCAATAAAGGAAACCAGGGAGAGGCTGTGGGCCTAAAACCAGTACACTCTCTTACTCCCACTGAAGTTCACATTAGCCATGGCCATTCCCTGTTAGACAAGAACAACAGTGGCAGTAGAGGCTCTATGTAATTCTTGTGTTGATATCTTGCATGAGTTATAGAAGAAACTAGCGAACAGAGAAAGTTAAGATCTGACTCTCAGACCTATAAATAAAGATTTGATAGATCATCAAATGAATGTATAGAGAAATGAATTTCAAGAGTTTTGAATTAATTCCCAGAGACTGGAACTTTTGTTTTGTGCAATGAATTTAAATGCACCCACAGTAAGACTCATTATTTTATTCTGGTAAATGTACTATAGTAGTTTTATGAATTCTGGAATATTACCCATGAATAACACACTAATTATTTGATTAGGTCACAGCAAATATCTTTTGATGATTTAGATATAAGTTGCCATAGGAATATTAGCTTCTTGTTTAAGTATCTTAAAGTAGAACAGCATCATGTTTTCCATATTTATACATGTATCTATAACAAGCAGATGTGTGTTTAGAAATACAGTATAAGGGCACCGGTCTATTTAAAAGATATGTTAAGGGACTTAAAGGGAGATTTAGATTCCAATACAATAGTACTGGGGGACTTCAATACTCCACTCTCAGAAATAGACAGATCAACAGGACAGAAGATCAACAAGGAAACAGCAGATTTAATTGACACTATTGCCCAAATGGATCTAACAGATATCTACAGAACTTTCAACCCTACATCTACAGACTTCACATTCTTCTCAGCAGTGCATGGAACCTTCTCTAGGATTGATTACATACTAGGCCATAAAGCAAGTCTCAGCAAATTTAAAAGAATTAGAATCATACCATGCAGCTTCTCAGACCACAGCGGAAGGAAGCTGGAAATTAGCAACTCAGGAAGCCCCAGAAAGTATGCAAACACATGGAGATTGAACAACATGCTCCTGAATGAACAATGGGTCATAGAAGAAATTTAAAGAGAAATCAAATTTTTTTTCTGGAAGTAAATGAAGACAACAACACAACATATCAAAACTTATGGGATACAGCAAAAGCAGTATTGAGAGGCAAATTTATAGCAATAGGTGCCTATATCAAGAAATTGGAAAGGTACCAAATAAATGAGCTTTCAGCGCATCTCAAGAACCTAGAAAAACTGCAGCAAACCAAACCCAAATCTAGTAGGAGAAGAGAAATAATTAAAACCAGAGAAGAAATTAACAGGATTGAATCAAAAAACACTACAAAAAATCAGCCAAGCGAGAAGCTGGTTTTTTGAAAAAATAAACAAAATTGACACCCCATTGGCCCAACTAACTAAAAAAAGAAGAGAAAAGACCCAAATCAATAAAATCAGAGATGAAAAAGGAAACGTAACAACAGACACCACAGAAATAAAAAGAATCATCAGAAATTACTACAAGGACCTGTATGCCAGCAAACAGGAAAACCTATCAGAAATGGATAGATTCCTGGACACATGCAATCTACCAAAATTGAACCATGAAGACATAGAAAACCAAAACAGACCCATAACTGAAACAGAAATTGAAACAGTAATCAAGGCCCTCCCAACAAAGAAAAGCCCAGGACCAGATGGATTCACTGCTGAATTCTACCAGACATTTAAAGAAGAACTAATCCCATTTCTTCTCAAACTATTCAGAACAATCGAAAAAGAGGGAATCCTCCCAAATTCTTTCTCTGAAGCCAGCATCACCTTAATCCCTAAGCCAGAGAAAGATGCAGCACTGAAAGAAAACTACAGACCAATATCCCTGATGAACATAGACGCAAAAATCCTCAATAAAATTCTGGCCAATAGAGTACAACAACACATCAAGAAAATCATCCACCCAGACCAAGTGGGATTCATCCCTGGTATGCAGGGATGGTTCAACATTCGCAAATCAATCAATGTGATTCACCACATTAACAGACTGCAAAAGAAAAACCATATGATTATCTCAATTGATGCAGAGAAAGCATTTGATAAAATTCCACACCCTTTCATGATGAAAACTCTAAGCAAATTGGGTATAGAAGGAACATTCCTCAATATAATCAAAGCAATTTATAAAAAACCCACAGCCAGCATCCTATTGAATGGGGAAAATTTGGAAGCATTTCCACTGAAATCTGGCACCAGGCAGGGATGCCCACTCTCACCACTGCTATTTAACATAGTTCTGGAAGTTTTAGCCAGAGCCATCAGACAAGAAAAAGAAATCAAAGGAATACAAATCGAGAAGGAAGAAGTCAAACTATCCCTCTTTGCAGACGATATGATTCTGTACTTAGAGGATCCAAAGAGCTCTACTAAGAGACTATTGGAACTCATAGAGGAGTTTGGCAAAGTGGCAGGATATAAAATCAATGCACAAAAATCAACAGCCTTTGTATACACAAGCAATGCCATGGCTGAGAAACAACTGCTAAGATCAATCCCATTCACAATAGCTACAAAAACAATCAAATACCTTGGAATAAACTTAACAAAGGATGTTAAAGATCTCTATGATGAGAATTACAAAACCTTAAAGAAAGAAATAGAAGAGGATACCAACAAATGGAAAAATCTTCCATGCTCATGGATTGGAAGAATCAATATCATCAAAATGTCCATTCTCCCAAAAGCAATTTATAGATTCAAGACAATACTAATCAAGATACCGAAGACCTTCTTCTCAGATCTGGAAAAAATGATGCTGAAATTTATATGGAGGCACAAGAGACCTCGAATACCTAAACCAATCTTGTACAACAAAAACAAAGCCGGAGGCATCACAATACCAGATTTCAGGACATACTACAGGGCAGTTGTAATCAAAACAGCATGGTACTGGTACAGAAACAGATGGATAGACCAATGGCACAGAATTGAAACACCAGAAATCAACCCAAACATCTACAGCCAACTTATATTTGACCAAGGATCTAAAACCAATTCCTGGAGCAAGGACAGTCTATTCAATAAATGGTGCTGGGAAAACTGGATTTCCATGTGCAGAAGCATGAAGCAAGACCCCTACCTTACACCTTACACAAAAATGCACTCAACGTGGATTAAAGACCTAAATCTACGTCCTGACATCGTTAAGTTATTAGAGAACATTGGAGAAACCCTTCAAGATATTGGCACAGGCAAAGAATTTCTGGAAAAGACCCGGGAGGCACAGGCAGTCAAAGCAAAAATTAACATTCAGGATTGCATCAAATTGAGAAGTTTCTGTACTGCAAAAGAAACAGTCAGGAGAGTGAAGAGACAACCGACAGAATGGGAAAAAATATTTGCAAACTATGCAACTGATAAAGGGTTAATAACCAGAATCTACAAAGAGATCAAGAAACTCCACAAAAACAAAACCAACAACCCACTTAAGAGATGGGCCAAGGACCTCAATAGACATTTTTCAAAAGAGGAAATCCAAATGGCCAACAGGCACATGAAAAAATGTTCAAGATCACTAGCAATCAGGGAAATGCAAATCAAAACCACAATGAGCTTTCACCTCACCCCGGTTAGAATGGCTCACATTCAGAAATCTACCAACAACAGATGCTGGTGAGGATGTGGGGAAAAAGGGACACTAACCCACTGTTGGTGGGAATGCAAACAGGTCAAGCCACTATGGAAGTCAGTCTGCAGATTCCTCAGAAACCTGAAGATAACCCTACCGTTTGATCCAGCCATCCCACTCCTTGGAATTTACCCAAAGGAGTTTAAATTGGCAAACAAAAAAGCGGTCTGCACCCTAATGTTTATTGCAGCACAATTCACAATAGCCAAGACCTGGAACCAACCTAAATGCCCATCAACGGGAGAATGGATAAAGAAATTATTCTTTAGAATAGTATACTACAGTAAGAAACAACGAAATCCAGTCATTTGCAACAAAATGGAGGAATCTGGAACACATCATGCTGAGTGAAGTAAGCCAGTCCCAAAGGGACAAATACCATATGTTCTCCCTGATCAGTGACAGCTGACTGAACACCAAAAAGGAAACCTCCTGAAGTGAAATGGACACTATGATAAATGGTGACTTGATCAGCATAGCCCTGACTGTAAACGAACAACTTAATACATTATCCCTCTTAGTAGTTTGTTTTGTCTGTTCTACTTAATATGACTGGTTTAATTCTGTAATTATCACACAGTTATTCTTAAGTGTTGAAAATTAACTGAAATGTGATCCCTGTTAAACTTAAGAGTGGGAATAAGAGAGGGAAGAGATGTATAATTTGGGACATGCTCAAGCTGACTTGCCCCAAATGGTAGAGTTAGAAACATACCAGGGGATTCCAATTCAATCCCATCAAGGTGGCATGTACCAATGCCATCTCACTAGTCCAAGTGATCAACTTCAGTTCACAATTGATCATAATGAAAGGACTAAGAGTCAAAGGGAGCACATAAACAAGTCTAGTACCTGCTAACACTAACCATAGAATAAATAAAGGGGAGAGTGATCCAACATGGGAAGTGAGATACTCAGCAGACTCATAGAATGGCAGATGTCCTAAACAGCACTCTGGTCTCAGAATCAGCCCTAAAGGCACTCGGATCTGGCTGAAAAGCCCATGAGAGTATTTCAGGCATGGAAAGCCAAGACACTCTGGCAAAAAGATCTCTGTGAGTGAGATCCCAGTGGAAAGAACAGGTCTTCAAAGAAGGAGGTACCTTTCTCTGAAGGTCGGAGAGAACCTCCACTTTGACTATGACCTTGTCTAAACAAGATAAGAGTCAGAGAACTCAAGGGGCTTCCATAGCCTTGGAAACTCATGACTGGTGCATAGGGAGATTACTGTTGCCATAAACAGGAGTGTCAATTTGTAAAGTCAACAACAGGAGTCACGGTGCACTTACTCCTCATGTAGGATCTCTGTCCTTAATGTGCTGTACATTGAGGCTTAATGCTATAATGAGTACTCAAACAGTATATTTCACTTTGTGTTTCTGTGGGGGTGCAAACTGTTGAAATCTTTAATGTATACTAAACTGATCTTCTGTAGAAAAAAAAGAAATTATCAATTCCCAACTTGACTCTCACTGGGATTAAACATGACAATAGGTCTGATCTGATTTCATCATCACTTAAAAAAATCATCTATTATTTTTCACTTTATGTTTCTGTGTGGGAACAAACTGTTGAAATCCTTACTTAATGTATACTAAGCTGATCTTCTGTATATTAAGATAATCAAAAATGAATCTTGATGTGAATGGAAGGGGAGAGGGAGTGGGAAAGGGGAGGATTGTGGGTGGGAGGGACAGTATGGGGGGGAAGCCATTGTAATCCATAAGTCGTACTTTGGAAATTTATATTCATTAAATAAAAGATAAAAAAAAGAAATACAGTATAATTATCAGAAGTGAAAACAAAGGGAAAGCAAATAATAATCATCATAAAACCTGTTCCCACATTTGAATTTATCCATTTTTAACTTTTATTTATTAAATATAAATTTCTAAAGTACAGTTTATGGATCACAATGGCTCCCCCCTAATAAATTCCCACCCACCCACAACCCTCCCATCTCCTGCTGCCTCTCCCATTCCATTCACATCAAGATTCATTTTCAATTATCTTTATGTACAGATCAATTTAGTCTATATTAATTAAAGATTTCAACAGTTTGCACCCACACAGACCAATTAAGTGTAAAATACTGTTTGAGTACTAATTATAGCATTAATTCACATTGAACAACACATTAAGGACAGAGATCTACATGAGGAGTAACTACACAGTGACTCCTGTTGTTAACTTAACAAATGGACACTCTTGTGTAAGGCATCAGTACTCTCCCTAGGCTCTAGTCATGAGTTGCCAAGGCTACGGTAGCATTTTGAGTTCACTGACTTCGATCTTATGTCAACAAGGTCATAGTCAAAGTGGAGGTTCTCTCCTCCCTTCAGAGAAAGGTACCTCCTTCTTTGATGGCCCCGTTCTTTCCACTGGGATCTCACTCACAGAGATCTTTCCTTTAGGGTTTTTTTTTTGCCAGAGTGTCTTGGTTTTCCATGCCTGAAATACTCTCATGGGCTCTTCAGCCAGGTCTGAATGCCTTAAGGGCTGATTCTGAGGCCAGGGTGCTGTTTAGGACATCTGCCTTTCTATGAGTCTGCTGTGTATCCCGCTTCTCATGTTGGATCGTTCTCTCCCTTTTTAATTCTATCAGTTATTATTAGCAGACTCTAGTCTTGTTTCTGTGATACTTTTGACTCGTAGGCCTATCAGTATGATCAATTATAAACTGAAGTTGATTACTTGGACTAGTGAGATGGCATTCGTACATGTCACCTTGATGGGATTGAATTGGAATCCTGTGGAATGTTTCTAACTCCACCATTTGAGGCAAATCCAATTGAGGATGTCCCAATTTGTACATCTCCTACCTCTCTTATTCCCACTCTTACATTTAACAGAGATTACTTTTCAGTTGAATTTAAATACCTAAGAATAGTTGTGTGTTAATTACAGAGTTCAACCAATAGTTTTAAGTAGAACAAAAAAATACTAAAAGTGATAAAGTTTTAACTTACAGATCAACAGTAAGGACAAGGGCTTATCAAGTCACTGTTTCTTATAGTATCCATTTCACTTCACCATGTTTCCCTTTTGGTGCTCGGTTAGTTGTCACCAATCAGGGAGAACATATGATATTTGTCCCTTTGGGACTTGCTTAATTCACTGAACATGATGTTTTCCAGATTCCTCCATTTTGCTGCAAATCACCACAGTTCATTGTTTTTTACTGCTGTATAGTATTCTATAGAGGACATGCCCCATAATTTCTTTATCCAGTCTGCTGTTGATGGGCATTTTGGTTGATTCCAGGTTCTAGCTATTCTGAATTGAGCTGAAATAAGAATTCATCTATTTTTAACACATGCCTTTCAAATATGAGTTTGAAACCCTAAAATTTAACCACTAGAGTTCCACTTCATTAGTGTGTGGTTGAAGATGAATTCTTTTGCATCATGCATTTTGTCTTGTGAGTGAAGCGATTACTCAGGAAACATACAAATCACTCTTCTTGTTTCTTTTTGTATCTCAAAGAAACATTTTATTTAATGAGTACAAATCTCATCAGTACAACTTTAGGAATATAGTGATTCTTCTCACTATGCTGCCCTCCCTCCTCCACTCTCACCCCACTCCTCCTCCCTTGCTCATTCCAAGTTCCATTATCCTTTAAGATACATTTTATTGAACTTTATACATAGAAGACCAACTTTTACAAAGTAGATTTCAACAATTTACACATACGAACAAGCACAGACAAACACACACACAAACCGAGAACTAGTTTTACAGTTAATTCTCATAATACAATTCATTGCAGACAGAAGTCCTTTATGGAGAGTATGTGCACAGTGACTCCTGTTGTTAATTTAGCAAATACCACTATCAGTGATCACCCAAAACTCTTGTCATGAGCTGTCTACGTTATAGAAGCTACAAAGGCTATAGTTGTATCCAAAATCTGTATCAGTATCTAGACAAGTCCTCAAGCAAAGTTGAAGTACTCTTCACCTGTCAGACAAAAGTGCATCCTTCTTTTATGGCCACTTCTTTCCACTGGGATCTCTCTCACAGAGATCCTTCATGTAGAAATTTTTTTACCTCATTGTCTTGGCTTTTGATGCTTGAATTGCTCTCATGTGACTTTAACCTGACCAGAATGCCTTATGGGATGATTCTGAGGACAGAGTGTTATTTAATGTGATTCTCATTCTATGTGTCTGCTCTGTGTACTGCTTCCCATGTTGGAATATTCTCTCCTTTTTAATTCTGCTTATTATTACCAGACATTTCATATTATTTATATGATCCATTTAACATGTAATCCTATCTATATTATCAATTTACCACTTAATATGTTCACTTTAACAATTAAGATGACATTTTTTACTATCCAGTTTGATGGGATTTGAGGTCCCATACCAAGATTTTAAACTGTACCCTTAGAAGTAATCTGTAGGAAAGTATACTGGACAATAGAGCTTCACAGTTACAAAATTCCTCCTTCCTGTGTTATTCCAAACATTATGCTTAATGAGGTCTATTTTCAATTGACTTTATAAACCTCCACTGTGATATAGCCTTGACTAAACAAGTTCAGAGTTGGTGAACTCAAGGGGCTCCCATAGCCTAGACAGCTCATGGCAAGATCCTCAGGTGATTGCTGACATCATAAATAAGAATGCCAGTTATTAAATCAACAATGGGAGTCACTGGGTACAAGCTCCTCATGTAGGATCTCTGTCCTTAATGTGTTTTACTATGAAACTTAAAGACAACATTACTAGTTGAACAATACCCTATACTTTGTGTGATTGTGTGAAGGCAGTCTGTTGAAATCCTTGCTTAGTATATACTAAGTTGATTTCTCTATATGAAGGTAATTGAAAGTGAAACTCGATGAAGAGCAGGATGGGAGAGGAAGTGGGAGAGGGGAGGGTCACAGGAGGGAGGGAAGTTTGGGGGGAAGCCACTACAATACAAAAGTTGCACTTTGTAAATTCACATTTATTAAATAAAAAAACACATGATTAACTCAATGTTAAGAAAGAGTTCAACAAATAGTATGATGCATAGAAGAAAAAACAAAAACTCTCTCAACAGTCAAGACCAAAGCTGTTCAAGTCATTGCTTCTCAAAGTGTCAATCTCAGTTTTACGCATTTTCTTTTAGGTGCTCTGTTAGTTATCACAGATCAAGGAAAAATATGGTATTAGTATATTGGGACTGTCTTATTTCACTCAGTATGTCTTCCAGATTCATTCATTTTGTTGCAAATGAATGGATTTCATTGTTTTTGTCCATTGTGTAGTATACAATAGAGTATATATCCCATAATTTCCTTATCCAGTCTTTAGTTGAAGGGCATTTACGTCAATTCCATGTCTTAGCTATTGTGAATGCAGCTTTAATAAACATTGAGGTACAGATAACATTTTTCATTTGCTGATTTCATTTCTGTTCGGTAAATTTCCAGGAGTGAAATGGCTGGGTCCTATGGTAGGTCTATATTCAGATTTCTGAGGTATCTCCAAACAGTCTTTCATAGTGGCTTTACAAGTTTACATTCCCACCAGCAATGGGTTGGGGTACCTTTTGCCTCACATTCACATCAGCATTTGCTGCTTGTTGATTTATGTATGAAAGCAATTCTAAATGGAATGAGGTGAAACCTCACTGTGTTTTTAAAGATTTATTGAATTTATTTGAAAGACAGAGTTACAGAGAGAGTTAGAGAGAGAGATAGAGGTCTTCCACCTGATGGTTCACTCCCCAGATGGCTGCTATGCCTAGAGCTGTGCTGATCCGAAGCCAGGAACTTCTTCAGGGTCTCCCACATGGGTGCAGGTTCCCAAGGACTTAGGCCATATTCTATTTTTCCCAGGCCATAGCAGAGAGCTGTATAGGAAGAGGAGCAGCTGGGACTAGAACTGGCACCCACATGGGATGCCTGCACTTAGGCCAGGGATTTAACCCACTGCACCACAGTGCCAGCCACATCACTGTGGTTTTAATTTGCATTTCCTTGATGGCTAGTGATTCCAGATATTTTTTTTTATTTGTCTCTTGGCCATCTGTATTCCTGTTTTGAAAAATATCTATTTAAATGCTTGGCCCATTTTTCACTGGGTTGTTTCTTTCATTGTTGTGGAGTTTCTTGATCTCTTTATATATCCTGGTTATAAATCTTCCATCAGCTGCATAGTTTACAAATAATTTCTCCCATTCTATAAGTTGTCTCTTCACTTTCTGAGTGTAATCCCATTGTTAATTATGGCTTTGATTGCCAGTGCTCCTGGTTTCTTTTCTAAGGACTCTTTGCCTGAGCCAATTATCTTGCTGACTTTTCCCAATGTTCTTTAATAATATGGTGTTATCAGCTCATAGATTTATGTCTTTGATCATTTTGAATGGATTTTTGTGTATGGTGTAAAGTAGGGGTTTTGCTTCATATTTTTGCATGTGGAAATCTAGTTTTCCCAGCATCACTTGCTGAAGAGACTGTCCTTACTCCAGGGATGTGTTTATGCTCTTTGGTTGAATATAAGTTGGTTGAAGATGCTTGGATTGACTTCTGGTGGTTTTTTTGGTTTGTTTGTTTGTTCATTTTGTCTATCCATCTTTTTTTCACCATTACTAGGCTGCTTTTATTATAACTGCCTTGAAGCATGTCTTGAGACCTTGTATTGTGATGCCTCTGACTTTGTTTTTGCTCTATAATATTGCTTTAGCTATGCAAGGTCTCCTGTGTTTCTTCATCATTTTTCTAGATCTTAGAAGAATGTCTTTGCTATTTTGATTGGTATCACATTGAATTTGTAAATTGCTTTTAGAATAATGGACATTTTGATGATATTGCTTCTTATAATTCCTGAACATGGATTTTTTTCCATTTTTTACCTTCTATTTCTTTTTTAATGTTTTATAATTCACATCATAAAGATCTTTGGCATTGTTGGTTAAATTTACTCCATGTTATTGTGAATGGGAATGATCTGAGAAGTTCTTTCTAAAACATGCCATTGTGTATACCATCTGTGTATACAAAGGCTGTTTTAATTTCTGTGTATTGGTTGTATACCCTCCTACATTACCAAACTCTTCCATGAGTTCACATAATCTCTTGGACGAGTTTTTTGGATCCATCTGCAAATAGAGATGTCATCTGCAAATAGAGATAGTTTGACTTTCTCTTTACCAATTTGTAACTCCTTGATTTCTTTTTCTGGCTAATGTCTCTGGTTAAATCTTCCAGGATTATACTGAATAGCAATGTTGAGCGTGGGCATCCTTGTCTAGTTCCAGATCTTAGTGGGAATGCTTCTAACTTTTCCTCATTCAATGGGATGCTGACTATATTTTTGTCATAAATTTCCTTGATTGTGTCAAGAGTTTTTCCTCTATACTCAATTTGCTCAGTTTTCATCATGAAAGGGTGTTGTATTTTATCAAATGCTTTCTCTGCATATAGAGATAATCATTTGGTTTTTGTTCTTAAATTTGTTAATGTGATGTATCACATTGATTGATTTGCAAATATTTTTTTTATGGTTCTTTTTTTTTAAACTTTTATTTAATGCATATAAATTTCCAAAGTACGACTTATGGATTACAATGGCTTTCCCCCCATACCGTCCCTCCCACCCACAACCCTCCCCTTTCCCACTCCCTCTCCCCTTCCATTCACATCAAGATTCATTTTCGATTATCTTAATATACAGAAGATCAGCTTAGTATACATTAAGTATGGATTTCAACAGTTTGCTCCCACACAGAAACATAAAGTGAAAAATAATAGATGATTTTTTTAAATGATGATGAAATCAGAGCAGACCTATTGTCATGTTTAATCCCAGTGAGAGTCAAGTTGGGAATTGATAATTTCTTTCTTTCTTTTTTTTTTTTTTACAGAGGATCAGTTTAGTATGCATTAAGTAAGGATTTCAACAGTTTGCACCCCCATAGAAACACAAAGTGAAATATATTGTTTGAGTACTCGTTATAGCATTAAATCTCAATGTACAGCACATCAAGGACAGAGATCCTACATGAGGAGTAAGTGCACAGTGACTCCTTTTGTTGACTTTACCAATTGACACTCCTGTCTATGGCATCAGTAATCTCCCTATGCTCCAGTCATGAGTTTCCAAGGCTATGGAAGCCCTCTGAGTTCTCCGACTCTTATCTTGTTTAGACAAGGTCATAGTCAAAGTGGAGGTTCTCTCCTCCCTTCAGAGAAAGGTACCTCCTTCTTTGATGACCTGTTCTTTCCACTGGGATCTCACTCGCAGAGATCTTTTGCCAGAGTGTCTTGGCTTTCCATGCCTGAAATACTCTCATGAGCTTTTCAGCCAGCTCCGAATGCCTTTAGGGCTGATTCTGAAGCCAGAGTGCTATTTAGGACATCTGCCATTCTATGAGTCTGCTGAGTATCTCACTTCCCATGTTGGATCACTCTCCCCTTTATTTACTCCATCAGTTAGTGTTAGCAGATACTAGACTTGTCTATGTGCTCCCTTTGATTCCCAGTCCCTTCACCATGACCAACTGTGAACTGAAACTGATCACCTGGAATAGTGAGATGGCATTGGTACATGCCACCTTGATGGGATTGAATTGGAATCCCCTGGTATGCTTCCAACTCCACCACTTGGGGCAAGTCAGCCTGAGCATGTCCCAAATTATACATCTCTTCCCTCTCCCATTCCCACCACCATGTTCAACAGGGATCACATTTCAGTTAATTTTCAACACTTAAGAATAACTGTGCATCAATTACAGATCTAAACCAGTCATATTAAGTAGAACAGATAAAAAAACTACTAAGAGGGATAATGTATTTAGTTGTTCATTAACAGTCAGGGCTATGCTGATCAAGTCACCATTTCCCATAGTGTCCACCTCACTCCAACAGGTTTCCCTCTTGGTGTTCAGTCAGTCGTCACCGATCAGGGAGAACATATGGTATTTGTCCCTTTGGGACTGGCTTATTTCACTCAGCATGATGTGTTCCAGATTCCTCCATTTTGTTGCAAATGACTGGATTTCGTTGTTTCTTACTGCGGTATAGTATTCTAAAGAGTACATATCCCATAATTTCTTTATCCATTCTCCCGTTGATGGGCATTTAGGTTGGTTCCAGGTCTTAGCTATTGTGAATTGAGCTGCAATAAACATTAGGGTGCAGACCTCTTTTTTGTTTGCCAATTTAAATTCCTTTGGGTAAATTCCAAGGAGTGGGATGGCTGGGTCGAACGGTAGGGTTATCTTCAGGTTTCTGAGGAATCTCCAGACTGACTTCCATAGTGGCTTGACCTGTTTGCATTCCCACCAACAGTGGGTTAGTGTCCCTTTTTCCCCATATCCTCGCCAGCATCTGTTGTTGGTAGATTTCTGCATGTGAGCCATTCTAACCGGGGTGAGGTGAAACCTCATTGTGGTTTTGATTTGCATTTCCCTGATTGCCAATGACCTTGAACATTTTTTCATGTGCCTGTTGGCCATTTGGATTTCCTCTTTTGAAAAATGTCTATTGAGGTCCTTGGCCCATCTCTTAAGTGGGTTGTTGGTTTTGTTTTTGTGGAGTTTCTTGATCTCTTTGTAGATTCTGGTTATTAACCCTTTGTCTGTTGCATAGTTTGCAAATATTTTTTCCCATTCTGTCGGTTGTCTTTTCACTCTCCTGACTGTTTCTTTTGCAGTACAGAAACTTCTCAATTTGATGCAATCCCAATAGTTGATTTTGGCTTTGACTGCCTGTGCCTCCCGGGTCTTTTCCAGAAATTCTTTGCCTGTGCCAATATCTTGAAGGGTTTCTCCAATGTTCTCTAGTAACTTGATGGTGTCAGGTCGTAGATTTAGGTCTTTAATACATGTGGAGTGGATTTTTGTGTAAGGTGTAAGGTAGGGGTCTTGCTTCATGATTCTGCACGTGGAAATCCAATTTTCCAAGCACCATTTATTGAATAGACTGTCCTTGCTCCAGGAATTAGTTTTAGATCCTTGGTCAAATATAAGTTGGCTGTAGATGTTTGGGTTGATTTCTGGTGTTTCAATTCTGTTCCATTGGTCTATCCATCTGTTTCTGTACCAGTACCATGTTGTTTTAATTACAACTGCCCTGTAGTATGTCCTGAAATCTGGTATTGTGATGCCTCCGGCTTTGTTTTTGTTGTACAAGATTGCTTTAGCTATTCGAGGTCTCTTGTGCCTCCATATAAATTTCAGCACCATTTTTTCCAGATCTGAGAAGAAGGTCTTCGGTATCTTGATTGGTATTGCATTGAATTTATAAATTGCTTTTGGGAGAATGGACATTTTGATGATATTGATTCTTCCAATCCATGAGCATGGAAGATTTTTCCATTTGTTGGTATCCTCTTCTATTTCTTTCTTTAAGGTTTTGTAATTTTCATCGTAGAGATCTTTAACGTCTTTGGTAAAGTTTATTCCAAGGTATTTGATTGTTTTTGTAGCTATTGTGAATGGGATTGATCTTAGAAGTTGATTTGCAAATATTGAACCATCCATGCATACCAAGGATAAATTCCACTTGGTCTGGGTGAATGATCTTTAGATGTGTTGTTGGATTCCATTGACTAGAATTTTATTAAGGATTTTTGCATCTATTTGATTTAGGGAAATTGGTGTGTAGTTCTCTTTCTCTATTGTGTCTTTTTCCGTGTGTAGAAATTAAGGTGATGCTGGCTTCATGGAAAGATTTTGTGAAAATTCCCTCTCTTTCAATTGTTTTGAATAACTTGAGAAGAATTGATATTAGTTCTCTTTAAATTTCTGTTAAAATTCAGCAGTGAAGCCATCGGGACCTCAGCTTTTCTTTATTGAGAGGGTCTTTATTACTGATTCAATTTTCATCTTGGAAATTTGTCTGTTTAGGTTTTCTATGTATTCATTGCTCAATGTAGCTAGGTTGTTTGTTTCCAGGAACCTGTCCGTTTCATTTAAGTTTGCTGACATGCAGCTCTTTGTATTAATTTCTTGTTATTCACTTTATGATGTCTTTTGTTACATTTCCTTTTTCATCTCTAGTTTTATTAATTTGCATCTTTTTTTGGTTAGTTGCCCAATTATGTGTCAATTTTATTTTTTAAAAATTCAACTCTTTTTTTTTTACAGGTAGAGTGGACAGTGAGAGAGAGAGACAGAGAGAAAGGTCTTCCTTTGCCGTTGGTTTGCCCTCCAATGGCCGCCGTGGCCAGCGTGCTGCAGCTGGCGCACTGCGCTGATCCGAAGGCAGGAGCCAGGTGCTTATCTTGGTCTCCCATGGGGTGCAGGGCCCAAGGACTTGGGCCATCTTCCACTGCACTCCCTGGCCACAGCAGAGAGCTGGCCTGGAAGAGGGGTAATCGGGACAGTATCCAGCACCCCGACCGGGACTAGAACCTGGTGTGCTGGCACTGCAAGGCTGAGGATTAGCCTATTGAGCCACGGTGCCGGCCACAGCTCTTTATTTTGCTGATATTTTATATTGTTTTTGGATTCATTTTTTAAATTTCCTCTCTAATTTTGATATTTATTTTCTCCTATTAGTTTTGGGTTTGGTTTGCTCATTTTCTAGATCCTTGAGATGCATTGAAGCTCATTTATTTGGTGTATTTCCAGTTTCTTGATATAGGCACCAATTGTTACAAACTTTCCTCTTAACATTGCTTTTGCTGTACACCATAAGTTTTCATATTTTGTTCTTGCTTCATTTGTTTCCAGAAATTTTTTAATTAAACGCATCTATTTGCTGCCTACAAGAAACACAGCTTTCCAACAAAGATCCATACAGACTGAAAGTGAAAGGCTGGAAGAAGATATACCATGCCAACAGAAATGAAAAAAGAGCGGGCGTAGCCATCTTAATATCGGACAACATAAACTTTACCACAAAAATGTTAAGAGAGACAAAGAGGGGCAGTATATGATGATTAAGGGATCAATTCAACCGGAAGATATAACAATTATCAATGTATATGCACCTAACTACAGGGCACCGGTTTATCTAAAAGATTTGTTAAGGGACTTAAAGGGAGACTTAGACCCCAATACAATAGTACTGGGGGACTTCAATACTCCACTCTCAGAAATAGACAGATCAACAGGACAGAAGATCAACAAGGATACAGTAGATTTAAATGACACTATGGGCCAAATGGATCTAACAGATATCTACAGAACTTTCAATCCTACAGCTAAAGATTTTACATTCTTCTCAGCAGTACATGGAACCTTCTCTAGGATTGACCACATACTAGGCCATAAAGCAAGTCTCAGCAAATTCAAAAGAATTAGAATCATACCATGCAGCTTCTCAGACCACAGTGGAATGAAGTTGGAAATTAGAAACTCAGAAATCCCTTGAGCATACGCAAACACATGGAGATTGAACAACATGCTCCTGAATGAACAATGGATCATAGAAGAAATTAAAAGAGAAATCAAATTTTTTTTCTGGAAGTAAATGAGAATAACAGCACAACATGCCAAAACTTATGGGATACAGCAAAAGCAGTGTTAAGAGGAAAGTTTCATTTCAATTTTAATTTCTTCTGTGACCCACTGTTTATTCAGGAGCATGTTGCTCAGTCTCCATATGTTTGCATATGTTTCAGAGATTAAGTTGCTGATTTCCAGCATCATTCCACTGTGATGTGAGAAGAAGCGTAGTATGATTTTGATTTTTTTTTTTTTAGAATTTGCTGATGTTTGTTTTATGGCCTAGTATGTGGTCAATCCTAGAAAAAGTTCCATACACTCCTGAGAATAATACGTATTCTGGAACTGTAAGATGAAAATTTCTGTAGATATCTATTAGATCCATTTGGTCTATAGTGTTGATTACCTCTGCTGTTTCCTTGCTGAATTTCTGTCTGGTGGATCTGTCCATTCCTGAATGTGGGGTATTGAAGTCGCCCATTACTATTATGTTTGAATCTATGTCTCCCTTTTGTTCCTTTAACGTTTGTGTTAAATAGTCAGGTGCCCTGTTATTAGGTGCATATGCATTTATAATAGTGATATACCCTCCTAGCCTGTAGGATTTCTGATGAGAAGTCCACTCTGAGTCTAACTGGAGATCCCTGAAATAAATCTAGTGTTTTTCTTGTGAAGATTTTAGAATCTTTTCTTTATGTTTTACTGTGGAAAGTTTGATTATAATCTATCATGTTGAATACAGTTTCTGGTCATATATTTTAGGAGTTCTATGTGCTCCTAGTACTTAAATGTCCCTTTATTTCTCCAAATTAGGGAAGTTTTCTGTTATTATTTCACTGAAAAGGCCTTGTAATCCATCCCATCTTTCCAAAACTTCAGAAATTCCTAGAACTTTTATGTTGGGTCATTTGAGAGTATCTAAAATTTACCAACAGTGTGTTTTAAATTCTAATTTCTTCTTATGTTTGATCTCTTTCCTTTTTTTGTCTTCTAAGTCAGATATTCTTTCTTTTGATTCACAGATTCTTTTGTTAAGGCTTTCCACTGCATTTTCTAATTTGCTCTATTGACTTCTTCATTTCCAAGATTTCATTTTGATTTCTCCTTAAGTTCTCCATTTCATGGGAGAAAATTTCTTTCATGTCATGTATAGATTTTATTAGTTCATGCATTTTCTTCTGATTACTTTTAAGCAATCCTGTGATCAATATTTTGAATTCTATTTCCAGATATTTTTTAATCTCATCATCTTCACAATCTATTATTGTAGTATTGTGTTCTTTGGGGGGGGCATCATTTTGTCTTCCTTATTCTTGTTTGGTGCATTTGTTATTTAGTATTTGTGGAGATACTCATTGTTTTTGTTTGTTTGTTTGTTTTTTGCTGTGACAGCTTTTATCTGTGGACAATGTCTGTGTTCATTATCAGTTTGTCTGCTTTCAGGAAATACCTAAAGGCATGTGGTGATTGTAGCCAGGGAGCTCTGTTCATTGCTTCAGAGTGAAGGGTGTGTCTGAAGTGACACACCAATTTTGGCATCTTAAATCTCTTTTTTTATTAGAGGGGAGGTTTCTTCTTGTCTGTTGGTGTAGATTCATCTGAGCTCCTCTCCTCAAATGAGACCAGTGCCTGGGTGCTAGCCCCGGAGGGTATATTATTTGTTGGCACTGCCACAAGGACCACACAAAGGATCTGTGCCATTTTCAGTATAAGTTTGGATTCTCCAGCAATGACCCTTGCCTGGTAACCAGGGAATGCTGATTGTGTGGAGCCTCCCACAGTGACTGCTCAAAGTCCCGGTGACACCCTGAATACTCCCACACAACCTCAGTATTTACACAGTCCTAGCACAGAAGCCTCACACAGTCTCAAGCAGCATACCCCCCTGCCTGATCTCCCCACCAGATCAGGATTCTCAGCTTGGCTGCTTTCAAGATGCTGACACAAGCTAGCACAGCTGTCATATGTGTCAAAATGGCACTTGTTCTATATCACTTTCTTACATGTTGCAGTTGCAGGGTGCTATGGACAGAGAAAATGTGCCCCCTCTTTTTTTTTCTCCTCTAGTTTGGCAGGTACATTATCCCCCAATTGGCTCCAAGTCAGATCCTCTCTAGGCTATTCCTGCAGCTTTTTCACCCATGGATTTGGCTTATGCAGTCTGGTCTCACCACACTCTCCTCTCTGATGTGGAGGCTCTTGGCTGCTGGAGTTCTGAGTTGTGAATCCCTCCATGTAGGTCCACTTTGTCCCTCCAATGTGTAGAGCTTCCTCTGCTTTTTTATCCAGAACTCTTGCCTGAATCTGCACTCTTTCCATTTTTTTAAAAACTATCTTCCCCAAGAATAGCGCAGCAAGCTCCCTCCCTACTCTGCAATCTTGCCCCTGATCCCTATTATTGTTTTCTAATGGAGGAGAGCTTACACGTATCTGTGGATTTGTTCAACATCAAATGTTAGTAACCTTGATGAGAAGGGAAGAATTTAATTCCATGCAAAGGTAAATCAGAAGAAATTAACATATATGCTCAGGTACAGGACTCCATCCTTTATTAATGTGTGGGTGGTAAGAATGCACGTGCTTATGCACCAACTACTGCCTCATAGACATCTTACCAGGATGCTGCCTTGAATATGCAGAATATCAATCATGCAACTGGGCATGTTGGTAATAAATATGGTATTTCCCAAGCAGCAGACTAACTTGCATCACAACATTTAACATTCCCAAGTCTGATGGTTTGCTATGAAATTTTGCCTGGGCCCTGTATCTCCAACAGGAAGTTCTGAGGCTTCTTCATAATAAAACTTTTCAAATCATGTTGGTGTTATATTCACTGAATGCCAAGAAGCATTTTAGGGAAGAACTACATGAATATTTGGAAACTGGGAGGTGTCTTTTGCAATAATTACTATAAAGATATAGTATAATAAATGTGTATTATATCCATTTTTGTACACAGCTGTGGACACAAATGCCCTGGTTACAAGAAGAATATATTCTATAGAATTTTCAGTGTATAACATCAAAATATGTTCTAGTGAAACTAACAATATGAAGTACCATGAAGTATATTTGTAGCAACAGAACAATAGTTAACATCACCCAAGTATTTTTCTATAGGGTAGATGTTAGTGACATCATTTATTTCTTTCTGTGGTATTTTGCAACTTGACTCACAAGCATTCTTAAAATAACCAATTGCTTCTTGGCAGTAACATTTTAAACAAATTAAGTAGCAAGTACATGTTTCTTTTAACATAAGGATTACTTGTGCCTTATCACTGCCAATCAGTATAATTGTTGGTGCTCTTTTTTTTAACTTTTATTTAATGAATATAAATTTCCAAAGTACAGCTTATGGAGTACAATGACTTCCCCCCCTGTAACTTCCCTCCCACCCACAACCCTCCCCTTTCCCGCTCCCTCTCTCCTTCCATTCACATCAAGATTCATTTTCAATTCTCTTTATATACAGAAGGTCACTAAAAAAAGAAGAGAAAAGACCCGAATCAATAAAATGAGGTGAAAAAGGAAACGTAACAATAGACACCACAGAAATAAAAAGAATCATCAGAAATTACTATAAGGACTTGTACGCCAGCAAACAGGGAAACCTATCAGAAATGGATAGATTCCTGGACACATGCAACCTACCTAAATTGAACCAGGAAGACATAGAAAACCAAAACAGGCCCATAACTGAGACAGAAATTGAAACAGTAATAAAGGCCCTCCCAACAAAGGAAAGCCCAGGAGCAGATGGATTCACTGCTGAATTCTACCAGACATTTAAAGAAGAACTGACTCCAATTCTTCTCAAACTATTCAGAACAATCGAAAAAGAGGGAATCCTCCCAATTCTTTCTATGAAGCCAGCATCACCTTAATTCCTAAGCCGGAAAAAGATGCAGCATTGAAAGAGAATTACAGACCAATATCCCTGATGAACATAGATGCAAAAATCCTCAATAAAATTCTGGCCAATAGAATGCAACAACCAGAATCTACAGAGAAATCAAGAAACTCCACAACATCAAAACAAACAACCCACTTAAGAGATGGGCCAAGGACCTCAATAGACATTTTTCAAAAGAGGAAATCCAAATGGCCAACAGGCACATGAAAAAATGTTCAAGATCACTAGCAATCAGGGAAATGCAAATCAAAACCACAATGAGCTTTCACCTCACCCCGGTGAGAATGGCTCACATACAGACATCTACCAACAACAGATGCTGGCGAGGATGTGGGGAAAAAGGGACACTAACCCACTGTTGGTGGAAATGCAAACTGGTTAAGCCACTATGGAAGTCAGTCTGGAGATTCCTCAGAAACCTCACTATAACCCTAGCATTCAACCCAGCCATCCCTCTCCATGGAATTTATCCAAAGGAAATGAAATTGGCAAACAAACAAGCTGTCTGCATCGTAATGTTTATTGCAGCTCAATTCACAATAATAGCTAAGACCTGGAACCAACCTAAATGCCCATCAACGGGAGAATGGATAAAGAAATTATGGGATATGTACTCTTTAGAATACTATACCGCAGTAAGAAACAACGAAATCCAGTCATTTGCAACAACATGGAGGAATCTGGAACACATCATGCTGAGTGAAATAAGCCAGTCCCAAAGGGACAAATACCATATGTTCTCCCTGATCGGTGACAACTGACTGAACACCAAAAAGGAAACCTGTTGAAGTGAAATGGGCACTATGAGAATCGGTGACTTGATCAGCATAGTCCTGACTGTTAATGAATAACTTAATTCATTATCCCTCTTAGTAGTTTTTTTTGTCTGTTCTACTTAATATGACTGGTTTAATTCTGCAATTAATACACAGTTATTATTCAGTGTTGAAATTTAACTGAAATGTGATCCCTGTTAAACATAAGAGTGGGAATAAGAGAGGGAAGAGATGTACAATTTTGGAGATGCTCAATCTGACTTGCCCCAAATGGTAGAGTTAGAAACATACCAGGGGACTCCAATTCAATCCCATCAAGGTGGCATGTACCAATGCCATCTCACTATTCCAAGTGATCAATTTCAGTTCACAATTGATCATAATGAAAGGACTAAGAGTCAAAGGGAGCACATAAACAAGTCTAGTACCTGCTAATACTAACCGATAGGATAAATAAAGGGGAGAGTGATCCAACATGGGAAGCGAGATACTCAGCAGACTCATAGAATGGCGGATGTCCTAAGCAGCACTCTGGCCTCAGAATCAGCCCTAAAGGCATTCCGATCTGGCTGAAAAGCCCATGAGAGTATTTCAAGCATGGAAAGCCAAGACACTCTGGGAAAAAAAAAAGACCTAAATGAAAGATCTCTGTGAGTGAGATCCCAGTGGAAAGGACAGGTCTTCAAAGAAGGAGGTACCTTCCTCTGAAGGTCAGAGAGAACCTCCACTTTGACTATGACCTTGTCTAAACAAGATAAGAGTCGGAGAACTCAAGGGGCTTCCATAGCCTTGGAAACTCATGACTGGAGCGTAGGGAGACTACTGATGCCATAGACAGGAGTGTCAATTGGTAAAGTCAACAACAGGAGTCACTGTGCACTTACTCCTCATGTAGGATCTCTGTCCTTAGTGTGCTGTACATTGAGATTTAATGCTATAACGAGTACTCAAACAGTATATTTCACTTTGTGTTTCTATGGGGGTGCAAACTGTTGAAATCTTTACTTAATGTATACTAAAGATATTTTCTGTAAAAAAAATGAAATTATCAATTCCCAACTTGACTCTCACTGGGATTAAACATGACAATAGGTCTGATCTGATTTCATCATCATTTAAAAAATCACTATTATTTTTTACTTTATGCTTCTGTGTGGGAGCAAACTGTTGAAATCTTTACTTAATGTATGCTAAACTGATCTTCTGTATATAAAGAGAAATGAAAATGAATCTTGATGTGAATGGAAGGGGAGAGGGAGGGGGAAAGGGGAGGGTTGCGGGTGGGAGGGATGTTATGTGGGGGAGGCCATTGTAATCCATAAGCTGTACTTTGGAAATTTATATTCATTAAATAAAAGTTAAAAAAAAAGACTTCCTGGAAAATACCCGAGAACCACAGGCAGTCAAAGCCAAAATTAACATTTGGGATTGCATCAAATTGAGAAGTTTCTGTACTGCAAAAGAAACAGTCAACAGAATTACGAGGCAACCAACAGAATGGGAAAATATATTTGCAAACTATGCAACAGATAAAAGGTTGATAACCAGAATCTACAATGAGATCAGAAACTCCACAACATCAAAACAAACAACCCACTTATGAGATGGGCCAAGGACCTCAATAGACATTTTTCAAAAGAGGAAATCCAAATGGCCAACAGGCACATGAAAAAATGTTCAAGGTCGCTAGCAATCAGGGAAATGCAAATCAAAACCACAATGAGGTTTCACTTCACCCCGGTTAGAATGGTTCACATTCAGAAATCTACCAACAATAGATGCTGGAGAGGATGTGGGGAAAAAGGGACACTAACCCACTGTTGGTGGGAATGCAAACAGGTCAAGCCACTATGGAAGTCAGTCTGGAGATTCCTCAGAAACCTGAAGATAACCCTACCATTCAACCCAGCCATCCCACTCCTTGGAATTTATCCAAAGGAGTTTAAATTGGCAAACAAAAAAGCGGTCTGCACCCTAATGTTTATTGCAGCTCAGTTCACAATAGCTAAGACCTGGAACCAACCCAAATGCCCATCAACAGTAGACTGGATAAAGAAATTATGGGACATGTACTCTTTCGAATACTATACAGCAGTCAAAAACAACGAAACTTGGTCATTTGCAACAAGATGGAGGAATTTGGAAAACATCCTGCTGAGTGAATTAAGCCAGTCCCAAAGGGACAAATATCATATGTTCTCCCTGATTGGTGAGAACCAACTGAGCAGCAAAGGGGAAACCTGTTGAATTAAATGGACACTATGAGAAACAGTGACTTGATCAGCTTTGTCCTGACTGTTGATGTACAATGTAATACTTTATCCATTTTAGTATTTTTTGTTGTAGTACAATTGGTTGAACTCTATAATTAACACACAATTATTCTCAGGTGTTTCAATTTCAACTGAAAATTGATCCCTGTTAGGAATTTGGAAAACATTATGCTAAGTGAAATAACCCAGTCCCAAAGGGACAAATATCTTATGTTCTCCCTGATCGGTGACAACTAACTGAGCACCAAAAAGGAAACCTGTTAAAGTGAAATGAACATTATGAGAATTGGTGACTTGATTCGCCCTCACCCTGACTGTTGATGAACAACTTAATACGTTATCCCTCTTAGTAATTTTTTGTTTGTTCTACTTAACATTTTTGTTTGAATACTGTAATCAATACACAGTTATACTTAAGTGTTGAAACTTAACTGAAAAGTGATTACTGTTAAATATAAGAGTGGGAATAAGAGAGGGAAGAGATGTGCAATTCGGGACATGCTCAAGCTGAATTGCCCCCAAAAGGTGGAGTTAGAAACATACCAGGGGATTCCAATTCAGTCCCATCAAGGTGGCATGTACCAATGCCATCTCACTAGTCCAAGGGATCAATTATTTCTGTTCACAATTGATCATAATAATAGGACTAAAGCCCAAGAGATCACATAAAAAAGACTAATGTCTGCAAATACAAGCTGATAGAATAAAAAAGGGAGAGAATGATCCAACATGGGAGGCAAGATACACAGCAGACTCATAGAATGGCAGATGTCCTAAACAGCACTCTGGCCTCAGAATCAGCCCTTACAGCATGCGAATCTGGCTGAAAAGCCCATGAGAGTATGTCAGGCATGGAAAGCCAAGACACTCTAGCAAAAAAATGACCTAAATGAAAGATCTTCATGAGTGAGTACCCAGTGGAAAGAACAGGTCATCAAAGAAGGAGGTACCTTTCTCTGAAGGGAGGAGAGAACTTCCTTTCTGACTACGACCTTGCCTAAATATGATCAGAGTCAGTGAACTCAAAAGGCTCCCATAGCCTTGGCAGCTCATGACAAGAGCCTAGGGTGATTACTGATGCCATAAACAAGAGTTTTAATTTGTTAAGTCAGCAGCAGGTGTCACCGTGCACTTACTCATCATGTAGGATCTCTGTCCTTAATGTGCTGTACAGTGTGATTTAATGCTATAACTAGTACTCAAAGAGTATTTTTCACTTTGTGTTTCTGTGGGTGCAAATTGTTGAAACCTTTACTTAATATATTCTAAACTGACCTTCTGTATATAAAGAGAATTGAAAATCAATCTTGATGTGAATGGCAGGGGAGAGGGAGCGGGAAAGGGGAGGGTTGTGGGTGGGAGGGAAGTTATGGGGGGGGAGTCATTGTACTCCATAAGCTGAACTTCACAAATTTATATTCATTAAATAAAAGTTAAAAAGACTAATGTCTGCTAATACTAACTGATAGAATAAAAAAGGGAGAGAAGGATCCTATATGGGAAGCGGGATACACAGGAGACTTATAGAATGGCAGATGTCCTAAACAAAACTCTGGCCTCAGAATCAACCAATAAGACATTTGGATCTGGCTGAAGAGCCCATGAGAGTATTTTAGGCATGGAAAGCCAAGACAATCTAGCAAAAAAAAGGGGGGGGGCATAAATGAAAGATCTCTGCCAGTGCAATCGCAGTAGAAAGAACAGGCCATCAAAGAAGAGGTGCCTTTCTTTTAAGGGAGGAGTGAACTTCCGCTTTGACTATGACCTTGCTAAATAAGATTGGAGTTGTTGAACTCAAAAGGCTTCCATAACCTTGGCAGCTCATGACAAGGGCCTAGGGAGATTACTATGCCATAAACAAGAGTGTCAATTTGTTAAGTCAACAACAGGAATCACTGTGCACTCACTCCCCATGTAGGATCTCTGTCTTAATGGGCTGTACATTGTGATTTAATGCTATAACTAGTACTCAAACAGTATTTTTCACTTTGTGTTTCTATGTGGGTGCAAACTGTTGAAATCTTTACTTAATATATACTAAATTGATCTCCTGTATATAAAGAGAAATTAAAATGAATCTTGATGTGAATGGAATGGGAGAGGGAGCAGGATATGGGAGGGGTGAAGTTGGGAGTGAAGTTATGGCGGGGGAAGCCATTGTAATCCATAAGCTGTACTTTTTTACTAAATAAAAGTTTAAAAAAACAAACAAGCAAACAAAAAATAAACAAAAAGAAGTGGAACAGCTGGGTCTCAAACCGGCACACATTTGAGATGCCAGCACTTCAGGCCAGGGCAATAACCCACTGTGCCACAGTGCTGACCCCAGCTTTTTACTAGTTCAGTGTATATTACTATGTTGGTACTAAACCACCTCTACTATATCATCAATAAGACCAATAAATACAAATTCAGGCTTTATATTTTATAATAATTTAGGACATTCTATGTTCCAATGTGAATAACATGATAAGCATGTTACTGTTATAGCATCACAGAGACTGGAAACAAATTTGATATCAGGTTTGATATTCCTAATGCTTTATGATCATGACAATTTTGTTGTCAAATATTTATTTTATGATTTTAATAAAATACACTCATAAAGCTGCTATATCACAATATAATGTAAACAAAAATAAACAACTTACTGGTGGTGTGTTCATTTTCTTTGGTCTTGGAAACATGTAGTGGGCATTAGGACTGTACCTGGATGAGAAGAAAAATGGAAATGTGAGACAACTGGTGTGATTTGCTCCTAGACTCAGAGCAATATCATGATAGAAGAGAATGCAAAATACCAAATTCATTAGCTGTAGAAAAAAAGACCAATCATCTTCCCTCAGTAGTAACACATGACAAGGGCCAAAGAAGACCTCCTTGAAAGAGCACCAACAGTGACTTGATCAGCTCTTGTCCTGACTGTTGATGTACAATGTAATACTTTATCCATTTTAGTATTTTTTTTGTTCTAGTACAATTGGCTGAAATCTGTAATTAACACACAATTTATTCTCAGGTGTTTAAATTTTAACTGAAAAGTGATCCCTTTTAGGAATTTGGAAAACATTATGCTGAGTGAAATAAGCCAATCCCAAAGGGACAAATACCACTTGTTCTCCTTGATAGGTGACAACTAACTGAGCGCCAAAAAGGAAACGTGTTAAAGTGAAATGAACACTATGAGAAACGGTGACTTGATCAGCCCTCACCCTGACTGTTGATGAGCAACTTAATATGTTATCCCTTTTAGTATTTTTTTTGCTTGTTCTACTTAATACTTTTGGTTGAATACTGTAATCAATACACAGTTATACTTAAGTGTTGAAACTTAACTGAAAAGTGATCACTGTTAAATATGAGAGTGGGAATAAGAGAAGGAAGAGATGTACAATTCAGGATGTGCTCAAGCTGACATACCTCAGCGGTAGGGTTAGAAACATACCAGGGTATTTCAATTCAATCCCATCAAGGTGGCATGTACCAATGCCATCTCACTATTCCAAGTGATCAATTATTTCTGTTCACAATTGATCATAATAATAGGACTAAGAGCCCAAGGGATCACATAAACAAGACTAGTGACTGCAAATACTAGCTGATAGAATAAAAAAGGGAGAGAATGATCCAACATGGAAAGTGAGATACACAGCAGACCCATAGAATGGCAGATGTCCTAAACAGCACTCTGGCCTCAGAATCAGCCCTTACAGCATGCGAATCTGGCTGAAAAGCCCATGAGAGTATGTCAGGCATGGAAAGCCAAGACACTCTAGCAAAAAAATGACCTAAATGAAAGATCTTCATGAGTGAGTACCCAGTGGAAAGAACAGGTCATCAAAGAAGGAGGTACCTTTCTCTGAAGGGAGGAGAGAACTTCCTTTCTGACTACGACCTTGCCTAAATATGATCAGAGTCAGTGAACTCAAAAGGCTCCCATAGCCTTGGCAGCTCATGACAAGAGCCTAGGGTGATTACTGATGCCATAAACAAGAGTTTTAATTTGTTAAGTCAGCAGCAGGTGTCACCGTGCACTTACTCATCATGTAGGATCTCTGTCCTTAATGTGCTGTACAGTGTGATTTAATGCTATAACTAGTACTCAAAGAGTATTTTTCACTTTGTGTTTCTGTGGGTGCAAATTGTTTAAACCTTTACTTAATATATTCTTTTTTTAAACTTTTATTTAATGAATATAAATTTCCAAAGTACAGCTTATGGATTACAATGGCCTCCCCCACATAACATCCCTCCCACCCGCAACCCTCCCCTTTCCCCCTCCCTCTCCCCTTCCATTCACATCAAGATTCATTTTCATTTCTCTTTATATACAGAAGATCAGTTTAGCATACATTAAGTAAAGATTTCAACAGTTTGCTCCCACACAGAAGCATAAAGTAAAAAATAATAGTGATTTTTTAAATGATGATGAAATCAGATCAGACCTATTGTCATGTTTAATCCCAGTGAGAGTCAAGTTGGGAATTGATAATTTCATTTTTTTTACAGAAAATATCTTTAGTATACATTAAGTAAAGATTTCAACAGTTTGCACCCCCATAGAAACACAAAGTGAAATATACTGTTTGAGTACTCGTTATAGCATTAAATCTCAATGTACAGCACATTAAGGACAGAGATCCTACATGAGGAGTAAGTGCACAGTGACTCCTGTTGTTGACTTTACCAATTGACACTCCTGTCTATGGCATCAGTAGTCTCCCTACGCTCCAGTCATGAGTTTCCAAGGCTATGGAAGCCCCTTGAGTTCTCCGACTCTTATCTTGTTTAGACAAGGTCATAGTCAAAGTGGAGGTTCTCTCTGACCTTCAGAGGAAGGTACCTCCTTCTTTGAAGACCTGTCCTTTCCACTGGGATCTCACTCACAGAGATCTTTCATTTAGGTCTTTTTTTTTTCCCAGAGTGTCTTGGCTTTCCATGCTTGAAATACTCTCATGGGCTTTTCAGCCAGATCGGAATGCCTTTAGGGCTGATTCTGAGGCCAGAGTGCTGCTTAGGACATCCGCCATTCTATGAGTCTGCTGAGTATCTCGCTTCCCATGTTGGATCACTCTCCCCTTTATTTATCCTATCGGTTAGTATTAGCAGGTACTAGACTTGTTTATGTGCTCCCTTTGACTCTTAGTCCTTTCATTATGATCAATTGTGAACTGAAATTGATCACTTGGAATAGTGAGATGGCATTGGTACATGCCACCTTGATGGGATTGAATTGGAGTCCCTTGGTATGTTTCTAACTCTACCATTTGGGGCAAGTCAGATTGAGCATCTCCAAAATTGTACATCTCTTCCCTCTCTTATTCCCACTCTTATGTTTAACAGGGATCACATTTCAGTTAAATTTCAACACTGAATAATAACTGTGTATTAATTGCAGAATTAAACCAGTCATATTAAGTAGAACAGACAAAAAAAACTACTAAGAGGGATAATGAATTAAGTTATTCATTAACAGTCAGGACTATGCTGATCAAGTCACCGATTCTCATAGTGCCCATTTCACTTCAACAGGTTTCCTTTTTGGTGTTCAGTCAGTTGTCACCGATCAGGGAGAACATATGGTATTTGTCCCTTTGAGACTGGCTTATTTCACTCAGCATGATGTGTTCCAGATTCCTCCATGTTGTTGCAAATGACTGGATTTCGTTGTTTCTTACTGCGGTATAGTATTCTAAAGAGTACATATCCCATAATTTCTTTATCCATTCTCCCGTTGATGGGCATTTAGGTTGGTTCCAGGTCTTAGCTATTATTGTGAATTGAGCTGCAATAAACATTACGATGCAGACAGCTTGTTTGTTTGCCAATTTCATTTCCTTTGGATAAATTCCACGGAGAGGGATGGCTGGGTTGAATGCTAGGGTTATAGTGAGGTTTCTGAGGAATCTCCAGACTGACTTCCATAGTGGCTTAACCAGTTTGCATTTCCACCAACAGTGGGTTAGTGTCCCTTTTTCCCCACATCCTCGCCAGCATCTGTTGTTGGTAGATGTCTGTATGTGAGCCATTCTCACCGGGGTGAGGTGAAAGCTCATTGTGGTTTTGATTTGCATTTCCCTGATTGCTAGTGATCTTGAACATTTTTTCATGTGCCTGTTGGCCATTTGGATTTCCTCTTTTGAAAAATGTCTATTGAGGTCCTTGGCCCATCTCTTAAGTGGGTTGTTTGTTTTGATGTTGTGGAGTTTCTTGATTTCTCTGTAGATTCTGGTTGTTGCATTCTATTGGCCAGAATTTTATTGAGGATTTTTGCATCTATGTTCATCAGGGATATTGGTCTGTAATTCTCTTTCAATGCTGCATCTTTTTCCGGCTTAGGAATTAAGGTGATGCTGGCTTCATAGAAAGAATTGGGAGGATTCCCTCTTTTTCGATTGTTCTGAATAGTTTGAGAAGAATTGGAGTCAGTTCTTCTTTAAATGTCTGGTAGAATTCAGCAGTGAATCCATCTGCTCCTGGGCTTTCCTTTGTTGGGAGGGCCTTTATTACTGTTTCAATTTCTGTCTCAGTTATGGGCCTGTTTTGGTTTTCTATGTCTTCCTGGTTCAATTTAGGTAGGTTGCATGTGTCCAGGAATCTATCCATTTCTGATAGGTTTCCCTGTTTGCTGGCGTACAAGTCCTTATAGTAATTTCTGATGATTCTTTTTATTTCTGTGGTGTCTATTGTTACGTTTCCTTTTTCACCTCATTTTATTGATTCGGGTCTTTTCTCTTCTTTTTTTAGTGACCTTCTGTATATAAAGAGAATTGAAAATGAATCTTGATGTGAATGGAAGGAGAGAGGGAGCGGGAAAGGGGAGGGTTGTGGGTGGGAGGGAAGTTACAGGGGGGGAAGTCATTGTACTCCATAAGCTGTACTTTGGAAATTTATATTCATTAAATAAAAGTTAAAAAAAAGAGCACCAACAATTATACTGATTGGCAGTGATAAGGCACAAGTAATCCTTATGTTAAAAGAAACATGTACTTGCTACTTAATTTGTTTAAAATGTTACTGCCAAGAAGCAATTGGTTATTTTAAGAATGCTTGTGAGTCAAGTTGCAAAATACCACAGAAAGAAATAAATGATGTCACTAACATCTACCCTATAGAAAAATACTTGGGTGATGTTAACTATTGTTCTGTTGCTACAAATATACTTCATGGTACTTCATATTGTTAGTTTCACTAGAACATATTTTGATGTTATACACTGAAAATTCTATAGAATATATTCTTCTTGTAACCAGGGCATTTGTGTCCACAGCTGTGTACAAAAATGGATATAATACACATTTATTATACTATATCTTTATAGTAATTATTGCAAAAGACACCTCCCAGTTTCCAAATATTCATGTAGTTCTTCCCTAAAATGCTTCTTGGCATTCAGTGAATATAACACCAACATGATTTGAAAAGTTTTATTATGAAGAAGCCTCAGAACTTCCTGTTGGAGATACAGGGCCCAGGCAAAATTTCATAGCAAACCATCAGACTTGGGAATGTTAAATGTTGTGATGCAAGTTAGTCTGCTGCTTGGGAAATACCATATTTATTACCAACATGCCCAGTTGCATGATTGATATTCTGCATATTCAAGGCAGCATCCTGGTAAGATGTCTATGAGGCAGTAGTTGGTGCATAAGCACGTGCATTCTTACCACCCACACATTAATAAAGGATGGAGTCCTGTACCTGAGCATATATGTTAATTTCTTCTGATTTACCTTTGCATGGAATTAAATTCTTCCCTTCTCATCAAGGTTACTAACATTTGATGTTGAACAAATCCACAGATACGTGTAAGCTCTCCTCCATTAGAAAACAATAATAGGGATCAGGGGCAAGATTGCAGAGTAGGGAGGGAGCTTGCTGCGCTATTCTTGGGGAAGATAGTTTTTAAAAAAATGGAAAGAGTGCAGATTCAGGCAAGAGTTCTGGATAAAAAAGCAGAGGAAGCTCTACACATTGGAGGGACAAAGTGGACCTACATGGAGGGATTCACAACTCAGAACTCCAGCAGCCAAGAGCCTCCACATCAGAGAGGAGAGTGTGGTGAGACCAGACTGCATAAGCCAAATCCATGGGTGAAAAAGCTGCAGGAATAGCCTAGAGAGGATCTGACTTGGAGCCAATTGGGGGATAATGTACCTGCCAAACTAGAGGAGAAAAAAAAAGAGGGGGCACATTTTCTCTGTCCATAGCACCCTGCAACTGCAACATGTAAGAAAGTGATATAGAACAAGTGCCATTTTGACACATATGACAGCTGTGCTAGCTTGTGTCAGCATCTTGAAAGCAGCCAAGCTGAGAATCCTGATCTGGTGGGGAGAGCTGTTTGAGACTGTGTGAGGCTTCTGTGCTAGGACTGTGTAAATACTGAGGTTGTGTGGGAGTATTCAGGGTGTCACCGGGACTTTGAGCAGTCACTGTGGGAGGCTCCACACAATCAGCATTCCCTGGTTACCAGGCAAGGGTCATTGCTGGAGAATCCAAACTTATACTGAAAATGGCACAGATCCTTTGTGTGGTCCTTGTGGCAGTGCCAACAAATAATATACCCTCCGGGGCTAGCACCCAGGCACTGGTCTCATTTGAGGAGAGGAGCTCAGATGAATCTACACCAACAGACAAGAAGAAACCTCCCCTCTAATAAAAAAAGAGATTTAAGATGCCAAAATTGGTGTGTCACTTCAGACACACCCTTCACTCTGAAGCAATGAACAGAGCTCCCTGGCTACAATCACCACATGCCTTTAGGTATTTCCTGAAAGCAGACAAACTGATAATGAACACAGACATTGTCCACAGATAAAAGCTGTCACAGCAAAAAACAAACAAACAAACAAACAAAAACAATGAGTATCTCCACAAATACTAAATAACAAATGCACCAAACAAGAATAAGGAAGACAAAATGATGCCCCCCCAAAGAACACAATACTACAATAATAGATTGTGAAGATGATGAGATTAAAAAATATCTGGAAATAGAATTCAAAATATTGATCACAGGATTGCTTAAAAGTAATCAGAAGAAAATGCATGAACTAATAAAATCTATACATGACATGAAAGAAATTTTCTCCCATGAAATGGAGAACTTAAGGAGAAATCAAAATGAAATCTTGGAAATGAAGAAGTCAATAGAGCAAATTAGAAAATGCAGTGGAAAGCCTTAACAAAAGAATCTGTGAATCAAAAGAAAGAATATCTGACTTAGAAGACAAAAAAAGGAAAGAGATCAAACATAAGAAGAAATTAGAATTTAAAACACACTGTTGGTAAATTTTAGATACTCTCAAATGACCCAACATAAAAGTTCTAGGAATTTCTGAAGTTTTGGAAAGATGGGATGGATTACAAGGCCTTTTCAGTGAAATAATAACAGAAAACTTCCCTAATTTGGAGAAATAAAGGGACATTTAAGTACTAGGAGCACATAGAACTCCTAAAATATATGACCAGAAACTGTATTCAACATGATAGATTATAATCAAACTTTCCACAGTAAAACATAAAGAAAAGATTCTAAAATCTTCACAAGAAAAACACTAGATTTATTTCAGGGATCTCCAGTTAGACTCAGAGTGGACTTCTCATCAGAAATCCTACAGGCTAGGAGGGTATATCACTATTATAAATGCATATGCACCTAATAACAGGGCACCTGACTATTTAACACAAACGTTAAAGGAACAAAAGGGAGACATAGATTCAAACATAATAGTAATGGGCGACTTCAATACCCCACATTCAGGAATGGACAGATCCACCAGACAGAAATTCAGCAAGGAAACAGCAGAGGTAATCAACACTATAGACCAAATGGATCTAATAGATATCTACAGAAATTTTCATCTTACAGTTCCAGAATACGTATTATTCTCAGGAGTGTATGGAACTTTTTCTAGGATTGACCACATACTAGGCCATAAAACAAACATCAGCAAATTCTAAAAAAAAAAAAAAATCAAAATCATACTACGCTTCTTCTCACATCACAGTGGAATGATGCTGGAAATCAGCAACTTAATCTCTGAAACATATGCAAACATATGGAGACTGAACAACATGCTCCTGAATAAACAGTGGGTCACAGAAGAAATTAAAATTGAAATGAAACTTTCCTCTTAACACTGCTTTTGCTGTATCCCATAAGTTTTGGCATGTTGTGCTGTTATTCTCATTTACTTCCAGAAAAAAAATTTGATTTCTCTTTTAATTTCTTCTATGATCCATTGTTCATTCAGGAGCATGTTGTTCAATCTCCATGTGTTTGCGTATGCTCAAGGGATTTCTGAGTTTCTAATTTCCAACTTCATTCCACTGTGGTCTGAGAAGCTGCATGGTATGATTCTAATTCTTTTGAATTTGCTGAGACTTGCTTTATGGCCTAGTATGTGGTCAATCCTAGAGAAGGTTCCATGTACTGCTGAGAAGAATGTAAAATCTTTAGCTGTAGGATTGAAAGTTCTGTAGATATCTGTTAGATCCATTTGGCCCATAGTGTCATTTAAATCTACTGTATCCTTGTTGATCTTCTGTCCTGTTGATCTGTCTATTTCTGAGAGTGGAGTATTGAAGTCCCCCAGTACTATTGTATTGGGGTCTAAGTCTCCCTTTAAGTCCCTTAACAAATCTTTTAGATAAACCGGTGCCCTGTAGTTAGGTGCATATACATTGATAATTGTTATATCTTCCGGTTGAATTGATCCCTTAATCATCATATACTGCCCCTCTTTGTCTCTCTTAACATTTTTGTGGTAAAGTTTATGTTGTCCGATATTAAGATGGCTACGCCCGCTCTTTTTTCATTTCTGTTGGCATGGTATATCTTCTTCCAGCCTTTCACTTTCAGTCTGTATGGATCTTTGTTGGAAAGCTGTGTTTCTTGTAGGCAGCAAATAGATGCGTTTAATTAAAAAATTTCTGGAAACAAATGAAGCAAGAACAAAATATGAAAACTTATGGTGTACAGCAAAAGCAATGTTAAGAGGAAAGTTTGTAACAATTGGTGCCTATATCAAGAAACTGGAAATACACCAAATAAATGAGCTTCAATGCATCTCAAGGATCTAGAAAATGAGCAAACCAAACCCAAAACTAATAGGAGAAAATAAATATCAAAATTAGAGAGGAAATTTAAAAAATGAATCCAAAAACAATATAAAATATCAGCAAAATAAAGAGCTGTGGCCGGCACCGTGGCTCAATAGGCTAATCCTCAGCCTTGCAGTGCCAGCACACCAGGTTCTAGTCCCGGTCGGGGTGCTGGATACTGTCCCGATTACCCCTCTTCCAGGCCAGCTCTCTGCTGTGGCCAGGGAGTGCAGTGGAAGATGGCCCAAGTCCTTGGGCCCTGCACCCCATGGGAGACCAAGATAAGCACCTGGCTCCTGCCTTCGGATCAGCGCAGTGCGCCAGCTGCAGCACGCTGGCCACGGCGGCCATTGGAGGGCAAACCAACGGCAAAGGAAGACCTTTCTCTCTGTCTCTCTCTCTCACTGTCCACTCTACCTGTAAAAAAAAAGAGTTGAATTTTTAAAAAATAAAATTGACACATAATTGGGCAACTAACCAAAAAAAGATGCAAATTAATAAAACTAGAGATGAAAAAGGAAATGTAACAAAAGACATCATAAAGTGAATAACAAGAAATTAATACAAAGAGCTGCATGTCAGCAAACTTAAATGAAACGGACAGGTTCCTGGAAACAAACAACCTAGCTACATTGAGCAATGAATACATAGAAAACCTAAACAGACAAATTTCCAAGATGAAAATTGAATCAGTAATAAAGACCCTCTCAATAAAGAAAAGCTGAGGTCCCGATGGCTTCACTGCTGAATTTTAACAGAAATTTAAAGAGAACTAATATCAATTCTTCTCAAGTTATTCAAAACAATTGAAAGAGAGGGAATTTTCACAAAATCTTTCCATGAAGCCAGCATCACCTTAATTTCTACACACGGAAAAAGACACAATAGAGAAAGAGAACTACACACCAATTTCCCTAAATCAAATAGATGCAAAAATCCTTAATAAAATTCTAGTCAATGGAATCCAACAACACATCTAAAGATCATTCACCCAGACCAAGTGGAATTTATCCTTGGTATGCATGGATGGTTCAATATTTGCAAATCAACTTCTAAGATCAATCCCATTCACAATAGCTACAAAAACAATCAAATACCTTGGAATAAACTTTACCAAAGACGTTAAAGATCTCTACGATGAAAATTACAAAACCTTAAAGAAAGAAATAGAAGAGGATACCAACAAATGGAAAAATCTTCCATGCTCATGGATTGGAAGAATCAATATCATCAAAATGTCCATTCTCCCAAAAGCAATTTATAAATTCAATGCAATACCAATCAAGATACCGAAGACCTTCTTCTCAGATCTGGAAAAAATGGTGCTGAAATTTATATGGAGGCACAAGAGACCTCGAATAGCTAAAGCAATCTTGTACAACAAAAACAAAGCCGGAGGCATCACAATACCAGATTTCAGGACATACTACAGGGCAGTTGTAATTAAAACAACATGGTACTGGTACAGAAACAGATGGATAGACCAATGGAACAGAATTGAAACACCAGAAATCAACCCAAACATCTACAGCCAACTTATATTTGACCAAGGATCTAAAACTAATTCCTGGAGCAAGGACAGTCTATTCAATAAATGGTGCTTGGAAAATTGGATTTCCACGTGCAGAATCATGAAGCAAGACCCCTACCTTACACCTTACACAAAAATCCACTCCACATGTATTAAAGACCTAAATCTACGACCTGACACCATCAAGTTACTAGAGAACATTGGAGAAACCCTTCAAGATATTGGCACAGGCAAAGAATTTCTGGAAAAGACCCGGGAGGCACAGGCAGTCAAAGCCAAAATCAACTATTGGGATTGCATCAAATTGAGAAGTTTCTGTACTGCAAAAGAAACAGTCAGGAGAGTGAAAAGACAACCGACAGAATGGGAAAAAATATTTGCAAACTATGCAACAGACAAAGGGTTAATAACCAGAATCTACAAAGAGATCAAGAAACTCCACAAAAACAAAACCAACAACCCACTTAAGAGATGGGCCAAGGACCTCAATAGACATTTTTCAAAAGAGGAAATCCAAATGGCCAACAGGCACATGAAAAAATGTTCAAGGTCATTGGCAATCAGGGAAATGCAAATCAAAACCACAATGAGGTTTCACCTCACCCCGGTTAGAATGGCTCACATGCAGAAATCTACCAACAACAGATGCTGGCGAGGATATGGGGAAAAAGGGACACTAACCCACTGTTGGTGGGAATGCAAACTGGTCAAGCCACTATGGAAGTCAGTCTGGAGATTCCTCAGAAACCTGAAGATAACCCTACCGTTCGACCCAGCCATCCCACTCCTTGGAATTTACCCAAAGGAATTTAAATTGGCAAACAAAAAAGAGGTCTGCACCCTAATGTTTATTGCAGCTCAATTCACAATAGCTAAGACCTGGAACCAACCTAAATGCCCATCAACGGGAGAATGGATAAAGAAATTATGGGATATGTACTCTTTAGAATACTATACCGCAGTAAGAAACAACGAAATCCAGTCATTTGCAACAAAATGGAGGAATCTGGAACACATCATGCTGAGTGAAATAAGCCAGTCCCAAAGGGACAAATACCATATGTTCTCCCTGATCGGTGACGACTGACTGAACACCAAGAGGGAAACCTGTTGGAGTGAGGTGGACACTATGGGAAATGGTGACTTGATCAGCATAGCCCTGACTGTTAATGAACAACTAAATACATTATCCCTCTTAGTAGTTTTTTTATCTGTTCTACTTAATATGACTGGTTTAGATCTGTAATTGATGCACAGTTATTCTTAAGTGTTGAAAATTAACTGAAATGTGATCCCTGTTGAACATGGTGGTGGGAATGGGAGAGGGAAGAGATGTATAATTTGGGACATGCTCAGGCTGACTTGCCCCAAGTGGTGGAGTTGGAAGCATACCAGGGGATTCCAATTCAATCCCATCAAGGTGGCATGTACCAATGCCATCTCACTATTCCAGGTGATCAGTTTCAGTTCACAGTTGGTCATGGTGAAGGGACTGGGAATCAAAGGGAGCACATAGACAAGTCTAGTATCTGCTAACACTAACTGATGGAGTAAATAAAGGGGAGAGTGATCCAACATGGGAAGCGAGATACTCAGCAGACTCATAGAATGGCAGATGTCCTAAATAGCACTCTGGCTTCAGAATCAGCCCTAAAGGCATTCAGAGCTGGCTGAAAAGCTCATGAGAGTATTTCAGGCATGGAAAGCCAAGACACTCTGGCAAAAGATCTCTGCGAGTGAGATCCCAGTGGAAAGAACAGGTCATCAAAGAAGGAGGTACCTTTCTCTGAAGGGAGGAGAGAACCTCCACTTTGACTATGACCTTGTCTAAACAAGATAAGAGTCGGAGAACTCAGAGGGCTTCCATAGCCTTGGAAACTCATGACTGGAGCATAGGGAGATTACTGATGCCATAGACAGGAGTGTCAATTGGTAAAGTCAACAAAAGGAGTCACTGTGCACTTACTCCTCATGTAGGATCTCTGTCCTTGATGTGCTGTACATTGAGATTTAATGCTATAACGAGTACTCAAACAATATATTTCACTTTGTGTTTCTATGGGGGTGCAAACTGTTGAAATCCTTACTTAATGCATACTAAACTGATCCTCTGTAAAAAAAAAAAAAGAAAGAAAGAAATTATCAATTCCCAACTTGACTCTCACTGGGATTAAACATGACAATAGGTCTGCTCTGATTTCATCATCATTTAAAAAAATCATCTATTATTTTTCACTTTATGTTTCTGTGTGGGAGCAAACTGTTGAAATCCATACTTAATGTATACTAAGCTGATCTTCTGTATATTAAGATAATCGAAAATGAATCTTGATGTGAATGGAAGGGGAGAGGGAGTGGGAAAGGGGAGGGTTGTGGGTGGGAGGGACGGTATGGGGGGAAAGCCATTGTAATCCATAAGTCGTACTTTGGAAATTTATATGCATTAAATAAAAGTTTAAAAAAAAAGAACCATAAAAAAAATATTTGCAAATCAATCAATGTGATACATCACATTAACAAATTTAAGAACAAAAACCAAATGATTATCTCTATATGCAGAGAAAGCATTTGATAAAATACAACACCCTTTCATGATGAAAACTGAGCAAATTGAGTATAGAGGAAAAACTCTTGACACAATCAAGGAAATTTATGACAAAAATATAGTCAGCATCCCATTGAATGAGGAAAAGTTAGAAGCATTCCCACTAAGATCTGGAACTAGACAAGGATGCCCACGCTCAACATTGCTATTCAGTATAATCCTGGAAGATTTAACCAGAGACATTAGCCAGAAAAAGAAATCAAGGAGTTACAAATTGGTAAAGAGAAAGTCAAACTATCTCTATTTGCAGATGACATCTCTATTTGCAGATGGATCCAAAAAACTCGTCCAAGAGATTATGTGAACTCATGGAAGAGTTTGGTAATGTAGGAGGGTATACAACCAATACACAGAAATTAAAACAGCCTTTGTATACACAGATGGTATACACAATGGCATGTTTTAGAAAGAACTTCTCAGATCATTCCCATTCACAATAACATGGAGTAAATTTAACCAACAATGCCAAAGATCTTTATGATGTGAATTATAAAACATTAAAAAAGAAATAGAAGGTAAAAAATGGAAAAAAATCCATGTTCAGGAATTATAAGAAGCAATATCATCAAAATGTCCATTATTCTAAAAGCAATTTACAAATTCAATGTGATACCAATCAAAATAGCAAAGACATTCTTCTAAGATCTAGAAAAATGATGAAGAAACACAGGAGACCTTGCATAGCTAAAGCAATATTATAGAGCAAAAACAAAGTCAGAGGCATCACAATACAAGGTCTCAAGACATGCTTCAAGGCAGTTATAATAAAAGCAGCCTAGTAATGGTGAAAAAAAGATGGATAGACAAAATGAACAAACAAACAAACCAAAAAAAACCACCAGAAGTCAATCCAAGCATCTTCAACCAACTTATATTCAACCAAAGAGCATAAACACATCCCTGGAGTAAGGACAGTCTCTTCAGCAAGTGATGCTGGGAAAACTAGATTTCCACATGCAAAAATATGAAGCAAAACCCCTACTTTACACCATACACAAAAATCCATTCAAAATGATCAAAGACATAAATCTATGAGCTGATAACACCATATTATTAAAGAACATTGGGAAAAGTCAGCAAGATAATTGGCTCAGGCAAAGAGTCCTTAGAAAAGAAACCAGGAGCACTGGCAATCAAAGCCATAATTAACAATGGGATTACACTCAGAAAGTGAAGAGACAACTTATAGAATGGGAGAAATTATTTGTAAACTATGCAGCTGATGGAAGATTTATAACCAGGATATATAAAGAGATCAAGAAACTCCACAACAATGAAAGAAACAACCCAGTGAAAAATGGGCCAAGCATTTAAATAGATATTTTTCAAAACAGGAATACAGATGGCCAAGAGACAAATAAAAAAAAATATCTGGAATCACTAGCCATCAAGGAAATGCAAATTAAAACCACAGTGATGTGGCTGGCACTGTGGTGCAGTGGGTTAAATCCCTGGCCTAAGTGCAGGCATCCCATGTGGGTGCCAGTTCTAGTCCCAGCTGCTCCTCTTCCTATACAGCTCTCTGCTATGGCCTGGGAAAAATAGAATATGGCCTAAGTCCTTGGGAACCTGCACCCATGTGGGAGACCCTGAAGAAGTTCCTGGCTTCGGATCAGCACAGCTCTAGGCATAGCAGCCATCTGGGGAGTGAACCATCAGGTGGAAGACCTCTATCTCTCTCTCTAACTCTCTCTGTAACTCTGTCTTTCAAATAAATTCAATAAATCTTTAAAAACACAGTGAGGTTTCACCTCATTCCATTTAGAATTGCTTTCATACATAAATCAACAAGCAGCAAATGCTGATGTGAATGTGAGGCAAAAGGTACCCCAACCCATTGCTGGTGGGAATGTAAACTTGTAAAGCCACTATGAAAGACTGTTTGGAGATACCTCAGAAATCTGAATATAGACCTACCATAGGACCCAGCCATTTCACTCCTGGAAATTTACCGAACGGAAATGAAATCAGCAAATGAAAAATGTTATCTGTACCTCAATGTTTATTAAAGCTGCATTCACAATAGCTAAGACATGGAATTGACGTAAATGCCCTTCAACTAAAGACTGGATAAGGAAATTATGGGATATATACTCTATTGTATACTACACAATGGACAAAAACAATGAAATCCATTCATTTGCAACAAAATGAATGAATCTGGAAGACATACTGAGTGAAATAAGACAGTCCCAATATACTAATACCATATTTTTCCTTGATCTGTGATAACTAACAGAGCACCTAAAAGAAAATGCGTAAAACTGAGATTGACACTTTGAGAAGCAATGACTTGAACAGCTTTGGTCTTGACTGTTGAGAGAGTTTTTGTTTTTTCTTCTATGCATCATACTATTTGTTGAACTCTTTCTTAACATTGAGTTAATCATGTGTTTTTTTATTTAATAAATGTGAATTTACAAAGTGCAACTTTTGTATTGTAGTGGCTTCCCCCCAAACTTCCCTCCCTCCTGTGACCCTCCCCTCTCCCACTTCCTCTCCCATCCTGCTCTTCATCGAGTTTCACTTTCAATTACCTTCATATAGAGAAATCAACTTAGTATATACTAAGCAAGGATTTCAACAGACTGCCTTCACACAATCACACAAAGTATAGGGTATTGTTCAACTAGTAATGTTGTCTTTAAGTTTCATAGTAAAACACATTAAGGACAGAGATCCTACATGAGGAGCTTGTACCCAGTGACTCCCATTGTTGATTTAATAACTGGCATTCTTATTTATGATGTCAGCAATCACCTGAGGATCTTGCCATGAGCTGTCTAGGCTATGAGAGCCCCTTGAGTTCACCAACTCTGAACTTGTTTAGTCAAGGCTATATCACAGTGGAGGTTTATAAAGTCAATTGAAAATAGATCTCATTAAGCATAATGTTTGGAATAACACAGGAAGGAGGAATTTTGTAACTGTGAAGCTCTATTGTCCAGTATACTTTCCTACAGATTACTTCTAAGGGTACAGTTTAAAATCTTGGTATGGGACCTCAAATCCCATCAAACTGGATAGTAAAAAATGTCATCTTAATTGTTAAAGTGAACATATTAAGTGTTAAATTGATAATATAGATAGGATTACATGTTAAATGGATCATATAAATAATATGAAATGTCTGGTAATAATAAGCAGAATTAAAAAGGAGAGAATATTCCAACATGGGAAGCAGTACACAGAGCAGACACATAGAATGAGAATCACATTAAATAACACTCTGTCCTCAGAATCATCCCATAAGGCATTCTGGTCAGGTTAAAGTCACATGAGAGCAATTCAAGCATCAAAAGCCAAGACAATGTGGTAAAAATTTTTCTACATGAAGGATCTCTGTGAGAAAGACCCCAGTGGAAAGAAGTGGCCATAAAAGAAGGATGCACTTTTGTCTGACAGGTGAAGAGTACTTCAACTTTGCTTGAGGACTTGTCTAGATACTGATACAGATTTTGGATACAACTATAGCCTTTGTAGCTTCTATAACGTAGACAGCTCATGACAAGAGTTTTGGGTGATCACTGATATCATACATAAGAGTGGTATTTGCTAAATTAACAACAGGAGTCACTGTGCACATACTCTCCATAAAAGACTTCTGTCTGCAATGAATTGTATTATGAGAATTAACTGTAAAACTAGTTCTCGGTTTGTGTGTGTGTTTGTCTGTGCTTGTTCGTATGTGTAAATTGTTGAAATCTACTTTGTAAAAGTTGGTCTTCTATGTGTAAAGTTCAATAAAATGTATCTTAAAGGATAAGGGAACTTGGAATGAGCAAGGGAGGAGGAGTGGGGTGAGAGTGGAGGAGGGAGGGCAGCATAGTGAGAAGAATCACTATATTCCTAAAGTTGTACTGATGAGATTTGTACTCATTAAATAAAATGTTTCTTTGAGATACAAAAAGAAACAAGAAGAGTGATTTGTATGTTTCCTGAGTAATCGCTTCACTCACAAGACAAAATGCATGATGCAAAAGAATTCATCTTCAACCACACACTAATGAAGTGGAACTCTAGTGGTTAAATTTTAGGGTTTCAAACTCATATTTGAAAGGCATGTGTTAAAAATAGATGAATTCTTATTTCAGCTCAATTCAGAATAGCTAGAACCTGGAATCAACCAAAATGCCCATCAACAGCAGATTGGATAAAGAAATTATGGGGCATGTCCTCCATAGAATACTATACAGCAGTAAAAAACGATGAACTGTGGTGATTTGCAGCAAAATGGAGGAATCTGGAAAACATCATGTTCAGTGAATTAAGCAAGTCCCAAAGGGACAAATATCATATGTTCTCCCTGATTGGTGACAACTAACCGAGCACCAAAAGGGAAACATGGTGAAGTGAAATGGATACTATAAGAAACAGTGACTTGATAAGCCCTTGTCCTTACTGTTGATCTGTAAGTTAAAACTTTATCACTTTTAGTATTTTTTGTTCTACTTAAAACTATTGGTTGAACTCTGTAATTAACACACAACTATTCTTAGGTATTTAAATTCAACTGAAAAGTAATCTCTGTTAAATGTAAGAGTGGGAATAAGAGAGGTAGGAGATGTACAAATTGGGACATCCTCAATTGGATTTGCCTCAAATGGTGGAGTTAGAAACATTCCACAGGATTCCAATTCAATCCCATCAAAAATGACTTGATCAGCCCTTGTCCTGACTGTTGAAGAACAACTAACTATTTTGTTCCTTTTAGTATTTTTGTTCTACTTAATGCCAGTGGTTGAACTCATTAATTAACATGCAATTATTCTTAGGTGTTTAAATTTAACTGAAAAGTGATCTCTGTTAAATATAAGAGTGGAAATAAGAGGGTGGGGGGATGTACAGTATGGCCCATGCTCATCAGACATACCCCTAGTGGTAGAGTTAGAAACATGCCAGGGGATTCCAATTCAATCCCATTAAGGTGGCATGTACCAATGCCAGCTCACTAGTCAAAGTGATCAGTTTCAATTCATAATTGATCATAATGATAGGATTGAGAGTCAAAGGGATCACCTAAACAAGACTAGTATCTGTTAATACTAACTGATAGAATTAAAAAGGAGAGAACACCTAAGAATAATTGTGTGTTAATTACAGAGTTCAACCAATGGTACTAGAACAAAAATATACTAAAATGAATAAAGTATTACATTGTACATCAACCATGCGGACAAGAGCTGATCAAGTCACTGTTTCTCATAGTGTTCATTTCACTTCAAGAGGTTTCCCCTTTGCTGCTCAGTTGGTTCTCACCAATCAGGGAGAACATATGATATTTGTCCCTTTGGGACAGGCTTAATTCACTCGGCAGGATGTTTTCCAAATTCCTGAATCTTGTTGCAAATGACTGAGTTTCATTGTTTTTGACTGCTGTATAGTATTCGAAAGAGTACATGTCCCATAATTTCTTTATCCAGTCTACTGTTGATGGGCATTTGGGTTGGTTTCAGGTCTTAGCTATTGTGAATTGAGCTGCAATGAACATTAAGGTGCAGACAGCTTGTTTGTTTGCCAATTTCATTTCCTTTGGATAAATTCCAAGGAGTGGGATGGCTGGGTTGAATGCTAGGGTTATCTTCAGGTTTCTGAGGAATCTCCAGACTGACTTCCATAGTGGCTTAACCAATTTGCATTCCCACCAACAGTGGGTTAGTGTCCCTTTTTCCCCACATCCTCTCCAGCAACTATTGTTGGTAGATTTCTGAATGTGAGCCATTCTCACCGGGGTGAGGTGAAAGCTCATTGTGGTTTTGATTTGCATTTCCCTGATTGCTAGGGATCTTGAACATTTTTTCATGTGCCTGTTGGTCATTTGGATTTCCTCTTTTGAAAAATGTCTATTGAGGTCCTTGGCCCATCTCTTAAGTGGGTTGTTTGTTTTGATGTTGTGGAGTTTCTTGATTTCTTTGTAGATTCTGGTGATCAACCCTTTATCAGTTGCATAGTTTGCAAATATATTTTCCATTCTGTCGGTTGCCTCTTCACTTTCCTGACTGTTTCTTTTGCAGTACAGAAACTTCTCAATTTGATGCAATCCCAAATGTTAATTTTGGCTTTGACTGGCTGTGCTTCTGGGGTGTTTTCCAAGAAGTCATTGCCGGTACCTATATCTTGCAGGGTTTTTCCAGTTTTCTGAATAGTTTGAGAAGAATTGGAGTCAGTTCTTCTTTAAATGTCTGGTAGAATTCTGCAGTGAATCCATCTGGTCCTGGGCTTTACTTTGTTGGGAGGGCCTTTATTACTGTTTCAATTTCTGTCTCAGTTATGGGTCTGTTTTGGTTTTCTATGTCTTCATAGTTCAATTTAGGTAGGTTAAATGAGTCCAGGAATCTATCCATTTCGGATTGGTTTCCCTGTTTGCTGGCAAAGAGTTACTTGTAGTAATTTCTGATGACTCTTTTTATTTCTGTGGTGTCTGTTGTTACGTTTCCCTTTTCATCTCTGATTTTATGGATTCAGGTCTTTTCTTTTTTTAGTTAGTTGGGCCAATGGGGTGTCAATTTTGTTTATTTCTTCAAAAAACCAGCTCCTCGTTTGGCTGAATTTTTGTAATGCTTTTTTGGATTAAATCCTGTTGATTTCTTCTGTGATATTAATTATTTCTCTTCTCCTACTAGATTTGGGTCTGGTTTGCTGCATATTTTCTACATCCTTGAGATGTATTAAAAGCTCATCCATTTAGTGCCTTTCCAATTTCTTGATGTAGGCACTTACTGCTATAAACTTTCCACTTAATACTGCTTTTGCTGTATCCCATATTTTTGGTATGTTGTGCTGTTATCCTCATTTACTTCCAGAAAATTTTTGATTTCTATTTTAATTTCTTCTATGAGCCATTCTTCATTCAGGAGCATGTTGTTCAATCTCCATGTGTTTGCATATACTCTAGGGATCCTGAGTTGCTAATTTCCAACTTCATTCTGCTGTGGTCTGAGAAGCTGCATGGTATGATTCTAATTCTTTTGAATTTGCTGAGACTTGCTTTATGGCCTAGTATGTGATCAATCCTAGAGAAGGTTCCATGTACTGCTGAGAAGAATGTAAATGCTTTCTGTGTAGGATGAAAAGTTCTGTATATATCTTTTTTAGATCCATTTGGGCCATAGTGTCATTTAAATCTACTGTATCCTTGTTGATCTTCTGTCCTGTTGATCTGTCTATTTCTGAGAGTGGAGTATTGAAGTCCCCCAGTACTATTGTATTGGGGTCTAAGTCTCCCTTTAAGTCCCTTAACAAATCTTTTAAATAAACCGGTGCCCTGTAATTAGGTGCATATACATTGATAATTGTTATATCTTCCTGTTGAATTGATCCCTTGATCATCATATAGTGCCCCTCTTTGTCTCTCTTAACAGTTTTTGTGGTAAAGTTTTTGTTGTCCGATATTAAGATATCTACGCCCACTCTTTTTCATTTCTGCTAGCATGGTATATCTTTTTCCAGCCTTTCCCTTTCAGTCTGTATGCATCTTTGCTGGAAAGATGTGTTTCTTGTAAGCAGCAAATACATGGGTTTTGTTCCTTTACCCAGTCAGCCAATTGGTGTCTTTTAACTGGACAGTTCAGGCCATTAACATTCAATGTGACTGTTGCTAAGTAGTAACGTTGCCCTGCCATTTGCCAAAGATATTTTCTAATATGTTTTGAACTTCCTGTGATCTTTTGCTGTGAGGTTTCCTTCGTTTACCTTCTTTCATATTGATGACCGTGTTTCTGTGTTTCTGTGTGTAACACATCTTTAAGCATCTTTTGCAGGGCTGGATGAGTGGCAGCAAATTCTTTCAACTTCTGTTTGCTGTGAAAGGTCTTTATTTCACCTTCATTCATGAATGAGAGCTTTGTAGGGTATAATATTCTGGGTTGGCAGTTTTTCTCTCTTAGTAACTGGGCTACATCTCGCCATTCCCTCCTAGCTTGTAGGGTTTCTGATGAGAAGTCAGCTGTGAGTCTGATTGGAGATCCTCTGAGAGTAATCTGACGTTTCTCTCTTGCACATTTTAGGATCTTTTCTTTATGTTTCACTGTGGTAAGTTTAATTACAATGTGACGTGGTGAGGATCTCTTTTGGTCGTGTTTATTAGGGGTTCTATGAGCTTCCTGTACTAGGATGTCTCTGTCCTTCTCCAAACCTGGGAAATTTTCTGCTAGTATCTCACTAAAAAGGCCTTCTAATCCTTTCCACCTCTCCATGCCTTCAGGAACTCCTAGAACTCGAATGTTGGGTTTTTTAAAAGTATCTTGAAGATTCCTGACAATATTTTTTAGATTTCTAATTTCCTCTTCTTTTCTTTCGTTTGACTGTATATTTTCCTGTTCTCTGTCTTCTAAGTCCAATATTCTCTCTTCTGCTTCACCCATTCTGTTTTTAATGCTCTCTAATGTGTTTGTCATTTGATCAATTGAATTCTTCATTTCATTATGATTTCTCATCAGTATCGCAGTTTCATGTTCTGCTACTTGTTTCATTTCATTTTGATTCCTCCTTAATGTTTCATTTTCGCAAGAGAGATTTTCTATCTTGTCCATTAAGGATTTCTGTAGTTTAAGAATTTGTTTTTGAGAACTTCTTAATGTTCTTATCAATTTTTTGAGATCTGCTTCTTGCATTTCTTCTATGTCATCATCCTCATAATCTTGAATTGGGGTGTCTATTTCATTTGGGGGTGTCATAGTGTCTTCCTTGTTCTTGTTACCTCAGTTTCTGCATTTGTTGTTTGGCATATTGGAGATATTTGGTTTCTTCTCATTATACTGTGACTCTAGATGAAGTGGACTGTCTGCTTTTGATGGATCCTTAGAGGCTGTGATTAAGGTGGCCAGAGAGCTCTTTTTGGTTCTTTGGGGATAAGCGTGTGCCAAAGGTGACTCACCCAGATTGTTCTCTCACTTGCTCTCTCTCTCTCTCTCTCTTTTTTTCTGACTCAGTTGGGAAGTAATTCCACACAGTTGAATGGAATTGAGGGTAGTTGATATATGAAACCTGGCCCCTGTGGGTATTTGTCTGGTTACCCCTGGGACCACACAAAGAGTTTATGCAGCCCTCAGTGTGGTCTCAAATTTCTCAATAGTCTCTTCCCAGTTTGCCCAAGTTACCGAGTTTGTGTACTCAGTGAGTTCTCTCACCCTCCCCTCAGATTTTCACAGTCTCAGTTCGTTAGCTCTTCACTTTCACGAACTAGTTCTTAAACTCCTGTTATTTCTCCCCACCAGAGTCAGGTTTTTCTGCTTGGCTAATGGCCAGCGCCTCTTTACATACATAAAATGGTGCTGGCTCTTTGTCTTGCTCAGCTTTGTAAGGTGAGTGGAGAGAGAGGTTAATGTCCATGCCGGTTCCCCTTGTTTGTTCATTTTTTCTCTCCTCCAGTCCACCTGGTGAGCTTTCCCCAGTGGGGCTTTCATTCCCTGTAGGCTTTTTCTGCCTTTCCCCGCCAATGTCTTGGGTTACCGAGGTTTTCATCTCACCTCCCCTTCCAGTGCTGGCGCGCAGACTCTGTGGTGCAGCTTCTGCGGCAGCATGGCTTCTGGGGTTCGGCTTCTGCTTCTGTGGTGGCGCGGCTCCATCAGCTCAGCTTCCATGCAGTGGGTGACCTTGCTCTCCCTGTAGGTCCTCCGTGTCACCTCCACTAGATCCAGGAGAGTTTCCTCTGCAATTTTTTCCTGAGCCTTTTCCTGTGGCTACAGTAAATCCACTTTTATTAAACTTTCTTTTCCCAGACTATTGGTGCATGCCCTCACTATTCTGCCATCTTGGCTCTGCCTGTTTGTTTTTCTTCACAGGAAGAGTTAGACAGTGAGAATGGCTGCTCCAAGGCCAGGAGCCAAGTGCCTCTCCTGGTCTCCCATTCGGGTGCAGGGCCCAAGGACACGGGCTGTCCTCCACTGCACTCCTGAGCCACAGCAGAGAGCTGGACAAAATCCGGCACCCTGACTGGGACTAGAACCCAGGGTGCCAGCGCCACAGGTGGAGGATTAGCCTATTGAGTCGTGGCACCAGCCTTGGCTGTTCCACTTCTGATCCAGTTCTCTACTTTGTGCTGGGAAATCAGTAGAGTATGGCCTAAGTTCTAGGGCTCCTGCACCTGTGTGGGAGACCCGGAAGAATCTCCTGGCTCTTGGCTTGGGATTGGCACAGCTCCAGCCATTGTGGCCAATTGGGAAGTGAACATCGGATGGAAGTCCTTTCTCTCTCTCTCTCTCCTCACTCTGTGTAACTCTCACTTTCACATAAATAAATATTTTTAAAAATTAAAAAAAAAAACTAGGAAAAAGTTACCTAGTGTTAAGAAAACAAATGACTGAATATTATTTTTTTGTGGGTGAATTTCTTGAATAGTGTGGTTCCTAATAGTTTCTTGGAGGTTGAATGGAATTCATGGGCAGGAATAGGAATGTGTAGGGAACAGAATCTGCAGCAGTTAGGTGTTTTTTTTTTTTAGGATTTATTGCTTTATTTTGAAGGGGGCAGATTTACAAAAATAAAAGAAGGGGAGAATGAATCTGAGAATCTTACATCTGGTGGTTCACTCCCCTAAGAGTCACAATGGCCAAAGTTAAGCAATATTAAAGCCAGGAGGCAAGAGATTCATCTGGGTCTCCCACCCAATGCAATGGCCCATCTCCCAATGCTTTCCCTGGCACATTTTCTAAAGCTTGGATTGTAAGTGGAGTTGCTAGGACTGAAAGCTCCATCCATATGAGATGCCAGCCTTGCAGGTGGTAGCTAAACCTGTTATTTCTCAATGCCAGCTCCCATGGAAAGTCCTTAAAGAGCTCTCCATACAATTCTCCCAGCCTGTCTATAGATTCATGTTGCATTGCTGCCTTTCCAAAAGAATATCTTAAGGCAAATCATTCCTTTCTTCATTATCGCTTTATACTATTGAAAGTGTTTTCTGTAGTTGAATTTGTTTTGTTTTGTTTTATTGTTTATTTGACAGAGTTAGAGAGTGGGAGAGAGAGAGAGAGACAGAGAGAAAGGTCTTCCTTCCCTTGGTTCACTCCCCAAGTGGCTGCCACGGCCGACGCTGTGCTCATCTGAAGCCAGGGGCCAGGTACTTCCTCCTGGTCTCCCACACAGGTGCAGGGGCCAAAGCACTTGGGCAACCCTCCACTGCCCTCCTGGGCCAGAGCAGAGAGCTGGACTGGAAGAGGAGCAACTGGGATTAGAACCCAGTGCCCATATGGGATGCCAGTGCTGCAGGTGGAGGATTAACCAAGTGAGCCTCAGTGCTGGCCCCTGTACTTGAATTTTTTATGCAATAAAATAAATTATGTATTTGGCAGGTAGAAAGACACAAAGGGAGTGAAGTAAGCTAAGAAAGACAATAGTGGGGACAGCACTGTGGTATAATGCGTTATACCACTGCCTACAATGTGGACACTCCATATTTAGGCTGGTTCAAGTTCTTTCTGCTTTGCTTCCAAACCAGTTCCTTGCTAATATAATTCTACTTTCTTCTCAGTATTACACATCCAAGTATTCCATACACTCTCCCATTCACAACATCTTGTTTACAGATTTGACCCTCTTGGATATGACATTCCTGCTTCCTTCCCACGATAGCCTCTCCCACAGTTTTCAGAACATAGTTGCTATTCCCCATTGAATACTTATTTGTAGCTATCCAATGTGAATTTATGCTGAACATATCTAAAGTGAAAGCCTCATTATTCATTTCTCCATTTACTTGTATAAGGTATTACTATGAGCTAGCCTTGGCCAATACATCAAAATGGTTTTTTTTTTTTCTAAACTCCTCCCGCTTTCTCATTTTTAAAGTCATCTGGTTTAAAATCCTAGTACTTTTGCTTTTTTGTTTTGAAATATTTATTTTATATCCGAATATACTCTCTAAAAATGGAAGTAATAATATATCCTTGTATTCTTAGAATTGTTTTTGAATTACAGTAAATCTATTCTCTTGATATTTATAAAATAGAATATAAATAATAACTACTGCTTTCAGTTTAAAAATTGAGAATTATTAATTTGGCAAACATCTTGAAGAATGCATTAGCTCAGTGCTGAGCTTTTATCTCTCCTCAGATGGGATGACAGGCTTAGGAGTTTGTAGGGGAATACAATCAGTAGTTAGGACATGCAAGTGAACCAGACTCAAAATCAAGTACATAAATAAAGGAGACATAGAACATGAACCCTGGTTACTAAGATGGTGAGTGCTTGTCACTAGCTTAAGCTGCCATTTTGAATACCCACATACCCTATCAGACTGCTTGATTTCAAGTTTCACTACTCTCCTTTTTCTCCATTTCCTGTGAATATGTGTCCTGAGAGGCAGTAGTTGATGGCTAAAATATTTGACTCCCTCCCTGCCAAATGGGTGACCAAATTAAATTTCAGTATCCTGGTATATTTTTGGATGAAGTGATTTTGGGTGGAATTAATTGGCAAATGAAATGTTCCCACTCTCCCTCATCTCTCTCTCCATTCGATTCAAAATGAAAACAAATCAATAAAATTTTAGAAAATATACCTTGTCATCACCTGAATTCCATATAGATAGTGTGTGTTTATGTCCTGAATCTGCTCCTAATTCCAGCTTCCTGCTAATACAGATGTTAGTAGACTGCAGGTGAGTCTCTGTCATCACCTGAAGATACCCAGCCTGACACAGCCTTCATTGTTTAGGTGTTTGTGGAGTAAAGAAGATTATGGGATTGCTATGCTTCTTGTCTATTTCTCTCTCTCTCTCTCCTTCTCTCTTTCTCTTTATCTCTCCCTCCCTGTTTCTCTCTCTCTCTCTCTCTCTCTCTCTCTCTCTCTGTGCATGTGTGTGTTTCAAATAAAAGTAAATGAATAAGGATACACTTTCAGATATGCCTTGTACATTTTGCATACACACATGTATATATATGATTCTTTCTGTAATTTGATATAATACAAAATTGTATATTTCTACCCTCTCCTGATAAAATAGCTTGTCATGTTTTCAAATACTGTTAAATGTTATATCATCATATTTCAATGGTTACTCTAAATTAGCATTAAAATATATGTATGTATGTATAATTGCAAAAGATTATGGAAGAGGACTTGGTTATTAGTTTGTTAAAATCAAGTATTATGTATGATAAAAGTATAACCTATCATTTGACATTTTAAAGTGTGAATTTCTATGTCAGTAAGCCTATACACATTCTTCTGCAATAATCAACACCATCCATCTATCTTTCTTTAATCTCCCCAGGTCAAACTTTGTGCCTCAGAAACTAAATCCCTATGCCCCTCCACCACAGACCATGGAAGTCAATTCTCTACTTTATAATCTATGAATTTGTCTCCTCTAGTAACCTCATGGAAGTTCAATCACAAAATAATTATCATTTTGTAATGGCTTATTTCATGTACCAGTATGCCTTTACAGTCAGTCCATATTGTACTATATTGTACCATATTATACTTCACTGTATGCTGAAATGGTTTGAATATGATTTACTGTGAATAAATCCAACTTGAGACATGAAGAAGGTGGAAATTTAATCTTACAATAGTTTTAAGAGTTAGAGCCTTATCTAGATGAGTAAGGATTAATCGGGGGTAATCCTGCTAGGTCTCAGAATTGCTTGGATATGGACATTTTTAAACGAAGATGGAGGCCATCAAAACAATTCCACACTCTTTCTTTCTGATGTCCTGCACTGCTTCTGAACTTTCTGAGTGAGAAAGTGAACACCATCAGCAGGTCTCAGTACTGTGGGCCATATTATCTACATCACTTTACATTTGCACCAGTACTGCATGATAATTTCATTTCTCTGATAATATGGGCACTTGTTTTTGTTAATTTATTTTTTATTTAGTAAATATAAATTTCCAAAGTACAGTTAATGGATTACAATTGCTTGCCCACCCCATAATACCCTCCCACTCACACCCCACCCATCTCCCGCTCCCTCTCCTATTCCATCCACATCAAGATTCATTTTCAATTATCTTTATATATAGAAGATTGATTTAGTATATATTAAGTAAAGATTTCATCAGTTTGCACCCACACAGAAACACAAAGTGTAAAATGCTGTTGCAGTACTAGTTATAGCATTACTTCACATTGGACAACACACTAAGGACAGAGATCCTACATGGGGAGTGAGTGCACAGTGATTCCTGTTGTTGACTTAACAAATTGACACTCTTGTTTATGGTGTCAGTAATCTCCCTAGGCTCTAGTCATGAGTTGCCATGGCTAAGGAAGCCTTTTGAGTTCACCAATTTTGATCTTATTCTGACAGGTTCATAGTCAAAGTGGAAGTTATCTCCTCCCTTCAGGGAAAGGTACCTCCTTCTTTGATGGCCCCGTTCTTTCCCCTGGGATCTCACTCACGGAGATCCTCCATTTAGGTCTTTTTTGCCAGAGTGTCTTGGCTTTCCATGCCTAAAATACTCTCATGGGCTCTTCAGCCAGGTCTGAATGCCTTAAGGGCTGATTCTGAGGCCAGAGTGCTATTTAGGACATCTGCCATTCTGTGAGTCTGCTGTGTATCCTGCTTCCCATGATGGATTGTTCTCTCCGTGTTTTTTCTGTCAGCTAGTATTAGCAGACACTAGTCTTGTTTGTGTTGTCCCTTTGACTCTTAGACCTATCAGTGTGATCAATTGTGAACTGAAGTTGATTGCTTGGACTAGTGAGATGGCATTGGTACATGCTACCTTGATGGGATTGTATTGGGGTCCCCTGGGATCCCCTGGCATGATTCTAACTCCACCATTTGGGGTAAGTCAGATTGAGCATGTCCCAAATTGAACAACTCCTCCCTCTCTATTCCCACTCTTTTATTTAAGAGGGATCACTTTTCTGTTAAAATTTAAACACCTAAGAATAGTTGTGTGTTAATCACAGAGTTCAACCGATAGTACTAGAACAAAACAAAGAGAAAATACTTGTAAACAGTCAGGACAAGAGCTGATCAAGTCACTGTTTCTCTGAGTGTGCATTTCACTTCAAGAGATTTCCCCTTTGGTGCTCAGTTAGTTGTCACTCATCAGGGAGAACATATGATATTTGTCCGTTTGGGCCTGGCTTAGTTAACTCAGCACAATGTTTTCCAGATTCCTGAATCTTGTTGCAAATGACTGGATTTCGTTGTTTTTGACTGCTGGATAGTATTCTATACAGTACATGTCCCATAATTTCTTTATCCAGTCTACTGTTGATGGGCATTTAGGTTGGTTCCAGGTCTTAGCTATTATTGTGAATTGAGCTGCAATAAACATTAAGGTGCAGACAGCTTGTTTGTTTGCCAATTTCATTTCCTTTGGATAAATTCCAAGGAGTGGGATGGCTGGGTTGAATGGTAGGGTTATCTTCAGGTTTCTGAAGAATCTCCAGACTGACTTCCATAGTGGCTTAACCAATTTGAAATTCCACCAACAGTGGGTTAGTGTCCCTTTTTCCCCACATCCTCTCCAGCAACTATTGTTGGTAGATTTCTGAATGTGAGCCATTCTCACCGGGGTGAGGTGAAAGCTCATTGTGGTTTTGATTTGCATTTCCCTGATTGCTAGGGATCTTGAACATTTTTTAATGTGTCTGTTGGTCATTTGGATTTCCTCTTTTGAAAAATGTCTATTGAGGTCCTTGGCCCATCTCTTAAGTGGGTTGTTTGTTTTGATGTTGTGGAGTTTCTTGATCTCATTGTAGATTCTGGTTATCAACTCTTTATCTGTTGCATAGTTTGCAAATATTTTTCCCATTCTGTCGGTTGCCTATTCACTTTCCTCACTGTTCTTTTGCAGTACAGAAACTTCTCAATTTGATGCAATCCCAAATGTTAATTTTGGCTTTGACTGGCTGTGCTTCTGGGGTGTTTTCCAAGAAGTCTTTGCCAGTACCTATATCTTGCAGGGTTTCTCCAACGCTCTCTAATAAGTTGATGGTGTCCAGTCATAGATTTAGATCTTTAATCCATGTTGAGTGAATTTTTGTGTAAGGTGAAAGGTAAGGGTCTTGCTTCATGATTCGGCATGTGGAAATCCAGTTTTCCCAGCACCATTTATTGAATAGACTGTCTTTACTCCAGGGATTGGTTTTGGATTCTTGGTAAAATATAAGTTGGCTGTAGATGTTTGGATTGATTTCTGGTGTTTCTATTCTGTTCCGTTGGTCTATCCATCTGTTTCTATACCAGCACCATGCTCTTTTGATAACAACTGCCCTTTATTATGTCCTGAAGCCTGGTATTTTGATGCCTCCAGCTTTGTTTTTGTTGTACAAGATTGCTTTAGCTATTTCAGGTCTCCTGTGTCTCCATATGCATTTCAGCATCATTTTTTCCAGATCTGAGAAGAAAATCTTCGGTATCTTGAATGGGATTGCATTGAATCTATAAATTGCTTTTGGGACAATGGACATTTTGATATTGATTCTTCCAATCCATGAGCATGGAAGATTTTTCCATTGTTTGGTATCCTCTTCTATTTCTTTCTTTAAGATTTTGTAATTTTCATCATAGAGATCCTTAACGTCTTCGGTTAAGTTTATTCCAAGGTATTTGATTGTTTTTGTAGCTATTGTGAATGGGATTGATCTTAGAAGTTCTTTCTCAGCCTTGGCATTGCCTCTGTATACAAAGACTGTTGATTTTTGTGCATTGATTTTATATCCTGCCACTTTGCCAAACTCCTCTATGAGTTCCAATAGTCTCTTAGTAGAGTTCTTTGGGTCCCCTAAATAAATAATCATATCATCTGCAAAGAAGGATACTTTGAGTTCTTCCTTCCCAATTTGTATCCCTTTAATTTGTTTTTCTTGCCTAATAGCTCTGGCTAGAACTTCCAGAACTATATTGAATAGCAGTGGTGAGAGTGGGCAACCCTGTCTGGTACCAGATCTCAGTGGAAATGCTTCCAACTTTTCCCCATTCAATAGGATGTTGGCCGTGGGTTTTTCATAGATTGCTTTGATTGTAATAAGGAATGTTCCTTCCATACCCAGTTTGCTTAGAGTTTTCATCATGAAAGGGTGTTGTATTTTATCAAATGCTCTCGGCATCTATTGAAATAATCATATGGTTTTTCTTCTGCAGTCTGTTAATGTGGTGAATCACATTGATTGATTTGTGCACATTGAACCACCCCTGCATGCCAGGGATAAATCCCACTTGGTCTGGGTGGATGAGATTTCTGATGTGCTGTTGCATTCTATTGGCGAAAATTTTATTGAGGATTTTTGCATCTATGTTCATCAGGGATATTGGTCTGTAATTGTCTTTTTTCTTTTTCATTTTTTGACAGGCAGAGTGCACAGTGAGTGAGAGAGAGAGACAGAGAGAAAGGTTTCCTTTTGCCTTTGGTTCACCCTCCAATGGCCACCGCAGCCAGCACACTGCAGCTGGTGCACCGCACTGATCCGAAGGCAGGAGCCAGGTCGTATCCTGGTCTCCCATGGGGTACAGGGCCCAAGCACTCGGGCCATCCTCCACTGCACTCCCTGGCCACAGCAGAGAGCTGGCCTGGAAGAGGGGCAACCGGAACAGAATCCAGTGCCCCGACCAGGAATAGAATCTGGTGTGCTGGCACTTCAATGTGGAGGATTAGCCTAGTGAGCCGTGGCGCTGGATTGTAATTCTCTTTCAATGCTGCATCTTTTTCTGGCTTAGGAATTAAGGTGATGCAGGCTTCATAGAAAGAATTTGGGAGGATTCCCTCTTTTGGTTGTTCTGATTAGTTTGAGAAGAATTGAAGTCAGTTCTTCTTTAAATGTCTGGTAGAATTCAGCAGTGAATCCATCTGGTCCTGGGCTTTACTTTTCAGGAGGGCCTTTATAACTGTTTCAATTTCTGTCTCAGTTATGGGTCTGTTTTGGTTTTCTATGTCTTCATGGTTCAATTTAGGTAGGTTAAATGAGCCCAGGAATCTATCCATTTCTGATAGGTTTCCCTGTTTGCTGGCATACAAGTCCTTGTAGTAATTTCTGATGACTCTTTTTATTTCTGTGGTGTCTGTTGTTACGTTTCCCTTGTCATCTGTGATTTTATGGATTCGGGTCTTTTCTTTATTTAGTTAATTGGGCCAATGGGGTGTCAATTTTGTTTATTTCTTCAAAAAACCAGCTCCTCGTTTGGCTGATTTTTTGTAATGCTTTTTTGGATTCAATCCTGTTGATTTCTTCTCTGATTTTAAATATTTCTCTTCTCCTACTAGATTTGTGTCTGGTTTGCTGCAGATTTTCTAGACGCTTGAGATGAACTGAAAGCTCGTCCATTTAGTGCCTTTCCAATTTCTTGATGTAGGCACTTACTGATATAAACTTTCCACTTAATACTGCTTTTGTTGTATCCCATAAGTTTCTCTGATTGAATTAACCTGAAAATCACACTCACACTCGATTTGGAAGGAATTAATATCTGTCCCCTCAGTAGAAGGGTTGCGTTTCTTTTTAAAAACACAAAAATTCATGTTGGTCATGTTGCCTGTAGATTTCTAAGCATGTAACACCAATTTGTTGTGTTTTTTTTATTTCCTAATGGGTACTCTATCTAAACTCTTGTTTGTATTGAGTTACAATAAAATATTTGGGAAGGAAGAAGGCAAAACAAATTCAGACCCAGAAACAATTTAGGAAATTGCTGCTCAAGAAATCAAAAATCGGCTGAGGCACCCAAAACAATGAGAGAAAGCCAGAATTGGAGTAAGCCAACAGCTGTGCCCTCATTGAAAAAGACCATTACTCCTGTGCCCTGAACTCCATATTCCAGCCTCAAAACCAAAGCTCACATCAGAAAGTTCATTACAAACAATGAGAAATAAGAAAAATGTGAAAAAAATGCCAAGGAAATACAAAAGTCCTTAGTGATATTGGGCTTGATTTAGTCACAAGGAAACCAGCTGCTTCCGGATTCATCCATACCTCCTAGCTGACTGGCTGTGGAATTCTAATTGAATTAACCTGAAATTCTTACACTCGAATTGGAGGGAATTATTATCTGTCCCCTCAGCAAGAGTGTTCCATTTCTATCTTCAAAAGACAGAAACTCCTCTTATTCATGTTGCCTGTAGATTTCAAAGCATGCAATGCCAATTTGTTGTGTTTTTTATTTCCTTATGAATACTATGTCTAAACTCTGGTTGGTATTGCATCAGAACACAAAATTTGGGAAGGAAGAAGGTAAAACAAACTCAGACCTAGACACAATTGAGGAAATTGCTGATCAAGAAACCAAAAACCGTCTGAAGCACCCAAAACAATGACAGAAAGCCAGAATTGGAGCAAGCCCAAGGCTGTGCCCTCAATGAAAAAGGCCATTCCTCCCGTGCCCTGAACTCCAAATTCCAGCCTCAATACCAAAGCTCACATCAGAAAGTTCATTACAAACCATGAGAAATAAGATAAATGAAAAAAAAAAAAAACAATTAAAGCCAAGAGTCCTTAGTAATATTAGGCTTGATTTAGTCACAAGTAAACCAACTGTTTCCAGATTCATCACCCCTTCCAGCTGACTGTCTGTGGAATTCTGATTGAATTAACCTGAAAACCACACTCACACTCGATTCGGAGGGAATTAATATCTGTCCCCTCAGCAAAAGTGTTCCATTTCTTTCTTCAAAACACAAAAACTCCTCTTACTCATGTGGCCTGTAGATTTCTAAGCATGAAATTCCAATTTGTTGTGTTTTTTATTAGCTAATGGATACTATTTATAACCTCTGGTTAGTATTGCGTCAGAATTCAAAATTTGGGAAGGAGGAAGGCAATACACACTCAGACCCAGAAACAATTTAGGAAATTGCCAATCAAGAAACCAAAAAATGGCTGAGGCACCCAAAACAATGAGAGAAAGCAAGAATTGGAGCAAGCCAACACTGTGCCCTCATTGAAAAAGACGATGCCTCCCATGCCCTGAACTCCATATTCCAGTCTCAAAACCAAAGCTCACATCAAAACGTTCATTACAAATGATGAGAAATAAGAAAAATGTGAAAAAATAAAAACCAAAGAAATCCAAGAGTCCTTAGTGATATTGGGCTTGATTTAGTCCCAAGGAAACTGGCTGCTTCTGGATTCATCCACACATCCAAACAGACTGGCTGTGGAATTCTGATTGAATTAACTTGAAAACTGCAGTCACACTCGATTTGGTGGGAATTAATATCTATGCCCTCAGCAAAAGTGTTGCATTTCTTTTTTCAAAACACAAAAACTCATGTTGGTAGTGCTCTCTCTAGAATTCTAAGCATTACATCCTAATTGGTATTGTTTTTTGTTTCATAATGGATCTGTTGTCTAAACTCTTGTATGCATTGTGTCAGAATACAAAATTTGGGAAGGAAGAAGGCAAAATCAACTCAGACCCAGAAATCATTTAGGAAATTGCTGCTCAAGATATCAAAACTCCACTAAGGCACCCAAAACAATGACAGAAAGCCAGAATTGGAGCAAGCCAACTGCTGTGCCCTGATTGGAAAACACCATTCCTTCCGTGTCTTGAACTCCATATTCCAGCCTCAAAATCAAAGCTCACATCAGAAAATTCATTACAAACCATGATAAATAAGAAAAAATCCAAAGAAATGGAAGAGTCCTTTTTGATATTGGGCTTGATTTAGTCACAAGGAAACAGGCTCTTTCCAGATTCATCCACCCCTCCCAGCTGACTGGCTTTGGAAAACTAATTCAATTCACCTAAAAGTTGCTGGCAAACTTGATTTGGGGGAATTAATTATCGTTCCCCTCTACAAAAGGGTTCCATTTCTTTTTCCAAAACACAAAAACTCATGTTGGTCGTGCTGCCTCTAGAATTCTAAGCATGACACGCTAATTTGTTTTGTTTTTTATTTCATAATGGATCAGCTGTCTAAACTCTTGTTTGTATTGTGTCAGAATACAAAATTTGGGAAGGAAGAAGGCAAAACCAACTCAGACCCAGAAATCATTTAGGAAATTGCCACTCAAGAAACCAAAAGTCGGCTGAGGCATCCAAAACAATGACAGAGAGCCAGAATTGGAGCAAGCCAACAGCTGTGCCCTGATTGAAAAAGACCATTCCTTCCGTGCCTTGAACTCCATAATCCAGCCTCAAAAGCAAAGCTCATTCAGAAAATTCATTACAAACCATGATAAATAAGAAAAAAGCCAAAGAAGTGCAAGAGTCCTTTTTGATACTGGGCTTGATTTAGTCACAAGGAGACTGGCTGTTTCCAGATTCATCCACCCCTCCCAGCTGACTGGCTTTGGAAAACTAATTCAATTCACCTGAAAATCGCTGGCCAACTTGATTTGGGGGAATTAATTCTCGTTCCCCTCTGCAAAAGGGTTCCATTTCTTTTTCCAAAACACAAAAACTCATGTTGGTCGTGCTGCCTCTAGAATTCTAAGCATTACACGCTAATGGGTTTTGTTTTTTATTTCATAATGGATCTGCTGTCTAAACTCTTGTTTGTATTGCGTCAGAATACAAAATTAGGGAAGGAAGAAGGCAAAACCAACTCAGACCCAGAAATCATTTGGGAAATTGCCGCTCAAGAAACCAAAACTTGGCTGAGGCACGCAAAACAATGACAGAAAGCCAGAATTGGAGCAAGCCAAGAGCTGTGCCCTGATTGAAAAAGACCATTCCTTCCGTGTTTGAACTCCATATTCCAGCCTCAAAATCAAATCTCACATCAGAACATTCATTACAAACCCTGATACATAAGAAAAAAGCCAAAGAAATGGAAGAGTCCTTTTTGATATTGGGCTTGATTTAGTCACAAGGAAACAGTCTGTTTCCAGATTCATCCACCACTCCCAGCTGACTATCTTTGGACAACTAATTCAATACACCTGAAAATCGCTGGCAAACGTGATTTGGGGGAATTGATACACGTTCCCCTCTGTAAACGGGTTCCATTTCTTTTTCCAAAACACAAAAACTCATGTTGGTCGTACTGCCTCTAGAATTCTAAGCATGACACGCTAATTTGTTTTGTTTTTTATTTCCTACTGGATCTGCTCTCTAAACTCTTGTTTGTATTGCGTCAGAATACAAAATTTGGCAGGAGGAAGGCAAAACCAACTCAGACCCAGAAATCATTTAGGAAATTGTGGCTCAAGAAACCAAAACTCGGCTGAGGCACCTAAAACAATGAAAGAAAGCCAGAATTGGAGCAAGCCAACAGCTGTGCCCTGATTGAAAAAGACCATTCCTTCCGTGTCTTGAATTCCATGATCCAGTCTCAAAATGAAAGCTCACATCAGAAAATTCATTACAAACCATGATGAATAAGAAAAATGTGAAAAAAGCCAAAGAATTGGAAGAGTCCTTTTTGCTTTTGGGCTTGATTTAGTCACAAGGAAACAGGCTGTTTCCAGATTCATCCACCGCTCCCAGCTGACTGGCTTTGGAAAACTAATTTAATTCACCTGAAAATCGCTGGCAAACTTGATTTGGGGGAATTAATTATCGTTCCCCTCTGCAAAAGGGTTCCATTTCTTTTTCCAAAACACAAAAACTCATGTTGGTCATGCTGCCTCTAGAATTCTAAGCATGACACGCTAATTGGTTGTGTTTTTTATTTCATAATGGATCTGCTGTCTAAACTCTTGTTTGCATTGCGTCAGAATACAAAATTTGGGAAGGAAGAAGGCAAAACCAACTCAGACCCAGAAATCATTTAGGTAATTGCTGCTCAAGAAAGCAAAAGTCGGCTGAGGCACCCAAAACAATGACAGAAAGCCAGAATTGGAGCAGGCCAACAGCTGTGCCCTGATTGAAAAAGACCATTCCTTCCGTGTGTGGAACTCCATATTCCAGCCTCAAAATCAAAGCTCACATCAGAAAATTCATTACAAACACTGATAAATAAGACAAATGTGAAAAAAGCCAAAGAAGTGCAATAGTCCTTTGTAATATTGGGCTTGATTTAGTCACAAACAAACAGGCTGTTTCTGGATTCATCCACTCCTCCCAGCTGACTGGCTTTGGAAAACTAATTCAATTCACCTGAAAATCGCTGGCAAACTTGATTTGGGGAATTAATTCTCGTTCCTCTCTGCAAAAGGGTTTCATTTCTTTTTCCAAAACACAAAAACTCATGTTGTTCGTGCTGCCTCTAGTATTCTAAGCATTACACGCTAATTTGTAGTGTTTTTTATTTCATAATGGATCTGCTGACTAAACTCTTGTTTGTATTGCGTCAGAATACAAAATTTGGGAAGGAAGAAGGCAAAACCAACTCAGACCCAGACATCATTTAGGAAATTGCCGCTCAAGAAACCAAAACTCGGCTAAGGTGCCCAAAACAATGACAGAAAGCCAGAATTGGAGCATGCCAACAGCAGTGCCCTGATTGAAAAAGAACATTACTTCCGTGCGTGGAACTCCATATTCCAGCCTCAAAATCAAAGCTCACATCAGAAAATTCATTACAAACCATGATAAATAAGACAAATGTGAAAAAAGCCAAAGAAATGGAAGAGTCCTTTTTGATATTGGGCTTGATTTATTCACAATGAACCAGGCTGTTTCCAGATTCATCCAACCCTCCCAGCTCACTGGCTTTGGAAAACTAATTCAATTCACCTGAAAATCGCTGGCAAACTTGATTTGGGGGAATTAATTATCATTACCCTCTGCAAAAGGGTTCCATTTCTTTTTCAAAAACACAAAAACTCATGTTGGTCGTGCTGCCTCTAGAATTCTAAGCATTACACGCTAATTGGTTTTGTTTTTTATTTCATAATGGATCAGCTGTCTAAACTCTTGTTTGTATTGTGTCAGAATACAAAATTTGGGAAGGAAGAAGGCATAACCAACTCAGACCCAGAAATCAGTTAGGAAATTCCCGCTCAAGAAACCAAAAGTCAGCTGAGGCACCCAAAACAATGACAGAGAGCCAGAATTGGAGCAAGCCAACAGCTGTGCCCTGATTGAAAAAGACCATTCCTTCCGTGTCTTGAACTCCATATTCCAGCCTCAAAATCCAAGCTCACATCAGAAAATTCATTAGAAACCATGATAAATTAGAAAAATATGAAAAAAGCCAAAGAAATGGAAGAGTCCATTTTTATAATGCGCTTGATTTAGTCACAAGGAAACAGGCTGTTTCCACATTCATCCACCCCTCCCAGCTGACTGGCTTTGGACAACTAATTCAATTCACATGAAAATCGCTGGGCAGCTTGATTTGGGGGAATTGATTCTCGTTACCCTCTGCAATAGGTTTCCATTTCTTTTTCCAAAACACAAAAACTCATGTTGGTCATGCTGCCTCTAGAATTCTAAGCATGACACGCTAATTGGTTTTGTTTTTTTATTTCATAATGGATCTGCTGTCTAAACTCTTGTTTGTATTGCGTCAGAATACAAAATTAGGGAAGAAAGAAGGCAAAACCAACTCAGACCCAGAAATCATTCAGGAAATTGCCGCTCAAGAAACCAAAACTCGCCTAAGGCACCCAAACCCATGACAGAAATCCAGAATTGTTGCAAGCCAACAGCTGTGCCCTGATTGAAAAAGACCATTCCTTCCATGTCTTGAACTCCATATTCCAGCCTCAAAATCAAACCTCACATCAGAAATCTCATTACAAACCATGATAAATAAGAAAAAAGCTAAAGAAGTGCAAGAGTCCTTTGTGATACTGGGCTTGATATAGTCACAAGGAAACAGGCTGTTTCCAGATTCATCTACCACCTCCCAGCTGACTAGCATTGAAAAACTAATTTAATTCACCTGAAAATCGCCGACAAACTTTCTTGGGCGGAATTAATTCTCGTTCCCCTCTGCAAAAGGGTTCCATTTCTTTTTCGAAAACACAAAAACTCATGTTGGTCGTGCTGCCTCTAGAATTCTAAGCATGACACGCTAATTGGTTGTGTTTTTTATTTCATAATGGATCTGCTCTCTAAACTCTTGTTTGTATTGCGTCAGAATACAAAATTTGGGAAGGAAGAAGGCAAAACCAACTCAGACCCAGACATCATTTAGGAAATTACCGCTCAAGAAACCAAAAGTAAGCTGAGGCACCGAAAACAATGACAGAAAGCCAGAATTGGAGCAAGCCAACTGCTGTGCCCGATTGAAAAAGACCATTCCTTCCGTGTCTTGAACTCCATATTCCAGGCTCAAAATGAAAGCTCACATCAGAAAATTCATTACCAACCATGATAAACAAAAAAAGACAAAGAAGTGCAAGAGTCCTTTGTGATACTGGGCTTGATTTAGTCACAAGGAAACAGGCTGTTTCCAGATTCATCCACCCCTCCCAGCTGACTGGTTTTGGAAAACTAACTCAATTCACATGAAAATTGCTGGCAAACATGATTTGGGGGAATTAATTTTCGTTCACTCAGTAAAAGGGTTCCATTTGTTTTTCCAAAACACAAAAACTCATCTTGGTCATGCTGCCTCTAGAATTCTAAGCATGACACGCTAATTGGTTGTGTTTTTTATTTCATAATGGATCTGCTGTCTAAACTCTTATTTGTATTGCATCAGAATAAAAAATTTGGGAAGGAAGAAGGCAAAACCAACTCAGACCCAGAAATCACTCAGGAAAATGCCGCTCAAGTAACCAAAACTCGGCTAAGGCACCCAAAACAATGACAGAAAGCCAAATTGGAGCAAGGCAGCAGCTGTGCCCTGATTGAAAAAGACCATTACTTCCGTGTCTTGAACTCCATATTCCAGGCTCAAAATCAAAGCTCACATCAGAAAATTCATTACAAACCATGATAAATAAGAAAAATGTGAAAAAAGCCAAAGAAATGGAAGAGTCCTTTGTGATATTACGCTTGATTTGGTCACAAGGAATCATGCTGTTTCCAGATTCATCCACCCCTCCCTGCTGACTGGCTTTGGAAAACTAATTCAATTCACCTGAAAATCGCTGGCAAACTAGATTTGCGGTATTAATTATCGTTCCCCTCTGCAAAAGCGTTCCATTTCTTTTTCCAAAACACAAAAACTCATCTTGGTCGTGCTGCCGCTAGAATTGTAAGCATGACATGCTAATTTTTTGTGTTTTTTTTTTATTCATAATAGATCTGCTGTCTTAATTCTTGTTTGTATTGTGTTAGAATACAAAATTTGGGAAGGAAGAAGGCAAAACCAAGACAGACCCAGAAATCATTTAGGAAATTGCCACTCAAAAAACCAAAAGTCAGCTGAGGCACCCAAAACCATGACAGAAAGCCAGAATTGGAGCAAGCCAACAGCTGTGCCCTGATTGAAAAAGACCATTCCTTCCGTGTCTTGAACTCCATATTCCAGCCTCAAAATGAAAGCTCACATCAGAAAATTCGTTAGAAACCTTGATAAATAAGACAAATGTGAAAACAGCCAAAGAAATGGAAGAGTCCATTTTTATATTGCGCTTGATTTAGTCACAAGGAAACAGGCTGTTTCCACATTCATCCACCCCTCCCAGCTGACTGGCTTTGGACAACTAATTCAATTCACATGAAAATCGCTGGGCAGCTTGATTTGGGGGAATTGATTCTCGTTACCCTCTGCAATAGGTTTCCATTTCTTTTTCCAAAACACAAAAACTCATGTTGGTCATGCTGCCTCTAGAATTCTAAGCATGACACGCTAATTGGTTTTGTTTTTTTATTTCATAATGGATCTGCTGTCTAAACTCTTGTTTGTATTGCGTCAGAATACAAAATTAGGGAAGAAAGAAGGCAAAACCAACTCAGACCCAGAAATCATTCAGGAAATTGCCGCTCAAGAAACCAAAACTCGCCTAAGGCACCCAAACCCATGACAGAAATCCAGAATTGTTGCAAGCCAACAGCTGTGCCCTGATTGAAAAAGACCATTCCTTCCATGTCTTGAACTCCATATTCCAGCCTCAAAATCAAACCTCACATCAGAAATCTCATTACAAACCATGATAAATAAGAAAAAAGCTAAAGAAGTGCAAGAGTCCTTTGTGATACTGGGCTTGATATAGTCACAAGGAAACAGGCTGTTTCCAGATTCATCTACCACCTCCCAGCTGACTAGCATTGAAAAACTAATTTAATTCACCTGAAAATCGCCGACAAACTTTCTTGGGCGGAATTAATTCTCGTTCCCCTCTGCAAAAGGGTTCCATTTCTTTTTCGAAAACACAAAAACTCATGTTGGTCGTGCTGCCTCTAGAATTCTAAGCATGACACGCTAATTGGTTGTGTTTTTTATTTCATAATGGATCTGCTCTCTAAACTCTTGTTTGTATTGCGTCAGAATACAAAATTTGGGAAGGAAGAAGGCAAAACCAACTCAGACCCAGACATCATTTAGGAAATTACCGCTCAAGAAACCAAAAGTAAGCTGAGGCACCGAAAACAATGACAGAAAGCCAGAATTGGAGCAAGCCAACTGCTGTGCCCGATTGAAAAAGACCATTCCTTCCGTGTCTTGAACTCCATATTCCAGGCTCAAAATGAAAGCTCACATCAGAAAATTCATTACCAACCATGATAAACAAAAAAAGACAAAGAAGTGCAAGAGTCCTTTGTGATACTGGGCTTGATTTAGTCACAAGGAAACAGGCTGTTTCCAGATTCATCCACCCCTCCCAGCTGACTGGTTTTGGAAAACTAACTCAATTCACATGAAAATTGCTGGCAAACATGATTTGGGGGAATTAATTTTCGTTCACTCAGTAAAAGGGTTCCATTTGTTTTTCCAAAACACAAAAACTCATCTTGGTCATGCTGCCTCTAGAATTCTAAGCATGACACGCTAATTGGTTGTGTTTTTTATTTCATAATGGATCTGCTGTCTAAACTCTTATTTGTATTGCATCAGAATAAAAAATTTGGGAAGGAAGAAGGCAAAACCAACTCAGACCCAGAAATCACTCAGGAAAATGCCGCTCAAGTAACCAAAACTCGGCTAAGGCACCCAAAACAATGACAGAAAGCCAAATTGGAGCAAGGCAGCAGCTGTGCCCTGATTGAAAAAGACCATTACTTCCGTGTCTTGAACTCCATATTCCAGGCTCAAAATCAAAGCTCACATCAGAAAATTCATTACAAACCATGATAAATAAGAAAAATGTGAAAAAAGCCAAAGAAATGGAAGAGTCCTTTGTGATATTACGCTTGATTTGGTCACAAGGAATCATGCTGTTTCCAGATTCATCCACCCCTCCCTGCTGACTGGCTTTGGAAAACTAATTCAATTCACCTGAAAATCGCTGGCAAACTAGATTTGCGGTATTAATTATCGTTCCCCTCTGCAAAAGCGTTCCATTTCTTTTTCCAAAACACAAAAACTCATCTTGGTCGTGCTGCCGCTAGAATTGTAAGCATGACATGCTAATTTTTTGTGTTTTTTTTTTATTCATAATAGATCTGCTGTCTTAATTCTTGTTTGTATTGTGTTAGAATACAAAATTTGGGAAGGAAGAAGGCAAAACCAAGACAGACCCAGAAATCATTTAGGAAATTGCCACTCAAAAAACCAAAAGTCAGCTGAGGCACCCAAAACCATGACAGAAAGCCAGAATTGGAGCAAGCCAACAGCTGTGCCCTGATTGAAAAAGACCATTCCTTCCGTGTCTTGAACTCCATATTCCAGCCTCAAAATGAAAGCTCACATCAGAAAATTCGTTAGAAACCTTGATAAATAAGACACATGTGAAAACAGCCAAAGAAATGGAAGAGTCCATTTTTATATTGCGCTTGATTTAGTCACAAGGAAACAGGCTGTTTCCACATTCATCCACCCCTCCCAGCTGACTGGCTTTGGACAACTAATTCAATTCACATGAAAATCGCTGGGCAGCTTGATTTGGGGGAATTGATTCTCGTTACCCTCTGCAATAGGTTTCCATTTCTTTTTCCAAAACACAAAAACTCATGTTGGTCATGCTGCCTCTAGAATTCTAAGCATGACACGCTAATTGGTTTTGTTTTTTTATTTCATAATGGATCTGCTGTCTAAACTCTTGTTTGTATTGCGTCAGAATACAAAATTAGGGAAGAAAGAAGGCAAAACCAACTCAGACCCAGAAATCATTCAGGAAATTGCCGCTCAAGAAACCAAAACTCGCCTAAGGCACCCAAACCCATGACAGAAATCCAGAATTGTTGCAAGCCAACAGCTGTGCCCTGATTGAAAAAGACCATTCCTTCCATGTCTTGAACTCCATATTCCAGCCTCAAAATCAAACCTCACATCAGAAATCTCATTACAAACCATGATAAATAAGAAAAAAGCTAAAGAAGTGCAAGAGTCCTTTGTGATACTGGGCTTGATATAGTCACAAGGAAACAGGCTGTTTCCAGATTCATCTACCACCTCCCAGCTGACTAGCATTGAAAAACTAATTTAATTCACCTGAAAATCGCCGACAAACTTTCTTGGGCGGAATTAATTCTCGTTCCCCTCTGCAAAAGGGTTCCATTTCTTTTTCGAAAACACAAAAACTCATGTTGGTCGTGCTGCCTCTAGAATTCTAAGCATGACACGCTAATTGGTTGTGTTTTTTATTTCATAATGGATCTGCTCTCTAAACTCTTGTTTGTATTGCGTCAGAATACAAAATTTGGGAAGGAAGAAGGCAAAACCAACTCAGACCCAGACATCATTTAGGAAATTACCGCTCAAGAAACCAAAAGTAAGCTGAGGCACCGAAAACAATGACAGAAAGCCAGAATTGGAGCAAGCCAACTGCTGTGCCCGATTGAAAAAGACCATTCCTTCCGTGTCTTGAACTCCATATTCCAGGCTCAAAATGAAAGCTCACATCAGAAAATTCATTACCAACCATGATAAACAAAAAAAGACAAAGAAGTGCAAGAGTCCTTTGTGATACTGGGCTTGATTTAGTCACAAGGAAACAGGCTGTTTCCAGATTCATCCACCCCTCCCAGCTGACTGGTTTTGGAAAACTAACTCAATTCACATGAAAATTGCTGGCAAACATGATTTGGGGGAATTAATTTTCGTTCACTCAGTAAAAGGGTTCCATTTGTTTTTCCAAAACACAAAAACTCATCTTGGTCATGCTGCCTCTAGAATTCTAAGCATGACACGCTAATTGGTTGTGTTTTTTATTTCATAATGGATCTGCTGTCTAAACTCTTATTTGTATTGCATCAGAATAAAAAATTTGGGAAGGAAGAAGGCAAAACCAACTCAGACCCAGAAATCACTCAGGAAAATGCCGCTCAAGTAACCAAAACTCGGCTAAGGCACCCAAAACAATGACAGAAAGCCAAATTGGAGCAAGGCAGCAGCTGTGCCCTGATTGAAAAAGACCATTACTTCCGTGTCTTGAACTCCATATTCCAGGCTCAAAATCAAAGCTCACATCAGAAAATTCATTACAAACCATGATAAATAAGAAAAATGTGAAAAAAGCCAAAGAAATGGAAGAGTCCTTTGTGATATTACGCTTGATTTGGTCACAAGGAATCATGCTGTTTCCAGATTCATCCACCCCTCCCTGCTGACTGGCTTTGGAAAACTAATTCAATTCACCTGAAAATCGCTGGCAAACTAGATTTGCGGTATTAATTATCGTTCCCCTCTGCAAAAGCGTTCCATTTCTTTTTCCAAAACACAAAAACTCATCTTGGTCGTGCTGCCGCTAGAATTGTAAGCATGACATGCTAATTTTTTGTGTTTTTTTTTTATTCATAATAGATCTGCTGTCTTAATTCTTGTTTGTATTGTGTTAGAATACAAAATTTGGGAAGGAAGAAGGCAAAACCAAGACAGACCCAGAAATCATTTAGGAAATTGCCACTCAAAAAACCAAAAGTCAGCTGAGGCACCCAAAACCATGACAGAAAGCCAGAATTGGAGCAAGCCAACAGCTGTGCCCTGATTGAAAAAGACCATTCCTTCCGTGTCTTGAACTCCATATTCCAGCCTCAAAATGAAAGCTCACATCAGAAAATTCGTTAGAAACCTTGATAAATAAGACAAATGTGAAAACAGCCAAAGAAATGGAAGAGTCCATTTTTATATTGCGCTTGATTTAGTCACAAGGAAACAGGCTGTTTCCACATTCATCCACCCCTCCCAGCTGACTGGCTTTGGACAACTAATTCAATTCACATGAAAATCGCTGGGCAGCTTGATTTGGGGGAATTGATTCTCGTTACCCTCTGCAATAGGTTTCCATTTCTTTTTCCAAAACACAAAAACTCATGTTGGTCATGCTGCCTCTAGAATTCTAAGCATGACACGCTAATTGGTTTTGTTTTTTTATTTCATAATGGATCTGCTGTCTAAACTCTTGTTTGTATTGCGTCAGAATACAAAATTAGGGAAGAAAGAAGGCAAAACCAACTCAGACCCAGAAATCATTCAGGAAATTGCCGCTCAAGAAACCAAAACTCGCCTAAGGCACCCAAACCCATGACAGAAATCCAGAATTGTTGCAAGCCAACAGCTGTGCCCTGATTGAAAAAGACCATTCCTTCCATGTCTTGAACTCCATATTCCAGCCTCAAAATCAAACCTCACATCAGAAATCTCATTACAAACCATGATAAATAAGAAAAAAGCTAAAGAAGTGCAAGAGTCCTTTGTGATACTGGGCTTGATATAGTCACAAGGAAACAGGCTGTTTCCAGATTCATCTACCACCTCCCAGCTGACTAGCATTGAAAAACTAATTTAATTCACCTGAAAATCGCCGACAAACTTTCTTGGGCGGAATTAATTCTCGTTCCCCTCTGCAAAAGGGTTCCATTTCTTTTTCGAAAACACAAAAACTCATGTTGGTCGTGCTGCCTCTAGAATTCTAAGCATGACACGCTAATTGGTTGTGTTTTTTATTTCATAATGGATCTGCTCTCTAAACTCTTGTTTGTATTGCGTCAGAATACAAAATTTGGGAAGGAAGAAGGCAAAACCAACTCAGACCCAGACATCATTTAGGAAATTACCGCTCAAGAAACCAAAAGTAAGCTGAGGCACCGAAAACAATGACAGAAAGCCAGAATTGGAGCAAGCCAACTGCTGTGCCCGATTGAAAAAGACCATTCCTTCCGTGTCTTGAACTCCATATTCCAGGCTCAAAATGAAAGCTCACATCAGAAAATTCATTACCAACCATGATAAACAAAAAAAGACAAAGAAGTGCAAGAGTCCTTTGTGATACTGGGCTTGATTTAGTCACAAGGAAACAGGCTGTTTCCAGATTCATCCACCCCTCCCAGCTGACTGGTTTTGGAAAACTAACTCAATTCACATGAAAATTGCTGGCAAACATGATTTGGGGGAATTAATTTTCGTTCACTCAGTAAAAGGGTTCCATTTGTTTTTCCAAAACACAAAAACTCATCTTGGTCATGCTGCCTCTAGAATTCTAAGCATGACACGCTAATTGGTTGTGTTTTTTATTTCATAATGGATCTGCTGTCTAAACTCTTATTTGTATTGCATCAGAATAAAAAATTTGGGAAGGAAGAAGGCAAAACCAACTCAGACCCAGAAATCACTCAGGAAAATGCCGCTCAAGTAACCAAAACTCGGCTAAGGCACCCAAAACAATGACAGAAAGCCAAATTGGAGCAAGGCAGCAGCTGTGCCCTGATTGAAAAAGACCATTACTTCCGTGTCTTGAACTCCATATTCCAGGCTCAAAATCAAAGCTCACATCAGAAAATTCATTACAAACCATGATAAATAAGAAAAATGTGAAAAAAGCCAAAGAAATGGAAGAGTCCTTTGTGATATTACGCTTGATTTGGTCACAAGGAATCATGCTGTTTCCAGATTCATCCACCCCTCCCTGCTGACTGGCTTTGGAAAACTAATTCAATTCACCTGAAAATCGCTGGCAAACTAGATTTGCGGTATTAATTATCGTTCCCCTCTGCAAAAGCGTTCCATTTCTTTTTCCAAAACACAAAAACTCATCTTGGTCGTGCTGCCGCTAGAATTGTAAGCATGACATGCTAATTTTTTGTGTTTTTTTTTTATTCATAATAGATCTGCTGTCTTAATTCTTGTTTGTATTGTGTTAGAATACAAAATTTGGGAAGGAAGAAGGCAAAACCAAGACAGACCCAGAAATCATTTAGGAAATTGCCACTCAAAAAACCAAAAGTCAGCTGAGGCACCCAAAACCATGACAGAAAGCCAGAATTGGAGCAAGCCAACAGCTGTGCCCTGATTGAAAAAGACCATTCCTTCCGTGTCTTGAACTCCATATTCCAGCCTCAAAATGAAAGCTCACATCAGAAAATTCGTTAGAAACCTTGATAAATAAGACAAATGTGAAAACAGCCAAAGAAATGGAAGAGTCCATTTTTATATTGCGCTTGATTTAGTCACAAGGAAACAGGCTGTTTCCACATTCATCCACCCCTCCCAGCTGACTGGCTTTGGACAACTAATTCAATTCACATGAAAATCGCTGGGCAGCTTGATTTGGGGGAATTGATTCTCGTTACCCTCTGCAATAGGTTTCCATTTCTTTTTCCAAAACACAAAAACTCATGTTGGTCATGCTGCCTCTAGAATTCTAAGCATGACACGCTAATTGGTTTTGTTTTTTTATTTCATAATGGATCTGCTGTCTAAACTCTTGTTTGTATTGCGTCAGAATACAAAATTAGGGAAGAAAGAAGGCAAAACCAACTCAGACCCAGAAATCATTCAGGAAATTGCCGCTCAAGAAACCAAAACTCGCCTAAGGCACCCAAACCCATGACAGAAATCCAGAATTGTTGCAAGCCAACAGCTGTGCCCTGATTGAAAAAGACCATTCCTTCCATGTCTTGAACTCCATATTCCAGCCTCAAAATCAAACCTCACATCAGAAATCTCATTACAAACCATGATAAATAAGAAAAAAGCTAAAGAAGTGCAAGAGTCCTTTGTGATACTGGGCTTGATATAGTCACAAGGAAACAGGCTGTTTCCAGATTCATCTACCACCTCCCAGCTGACTAGCATTGAAAAACTAATTTAATTCACCTGAAAATCGCCGACAAACTTTCTTGGGCGGAATTAATTCTCGTTCCCCTCTGCAAAAGGGTTCCATTTCTTTTTCGAAAACACAAAAACTCATGTTGGTCGTGCTGCCTCTAGAATTCTAAGCATGACACGCTAATTGGTTGTGTTTTTTATTTCATAATGGATCTGCTCTCTAAACTCTTGTTTGTATTGCGTCAGAATACAAAATTTGGGAAGGAAGAAGGCAAAACCAACTCAGACCCAGACATCATTTAGGAAATTGCCACTCAAGAAACCAAAACTCGGCTGAGGCACCCAAAACAATGACAGAAAGCCAGAATTGGAGCAAGACAACAGCTGTGCCCTGATTGAAAAAGACTATTCCTTCCGTGTCTTGAATTCCATATTCCAGCCTCAAAATGAAAGTTCACCTTAGAAAATTCATTACAAACCATGATAAATAAGAACAATGTGAAAAAAGCCAAAGAAATGGAAGAGTCCTTTTTGATTTTGGGCTTCATTTAGTCACAAGGAACCAGGCTGTTTCCAGATTCATCCACCCCTCCCAGCTGACTGGCTTTGGAAAACTAATTCAATTCACCTGAAAATCGCTGGCAAACTTGATTTGGGGGAATTAATTCTCATTCCCCTCTGCAAAAGGGTTCCGTTTCTTTTTCCAAAACACAAAAACTCATGTTGGTTGTGCTGCCTCTAGAATTCTAAGCATCACACGCTAATTGGTTGTGTTTTTTATTTCATAATGGATCTGCTGTCTAAACTCTTGCTTGTGTTGCGTCAGAATACTAAATTTGGGAAGGAAGAAGGCAAAACCAAGACAGACCCAGAAATCATTTAGGAAATTGCCGTTGAAGAAACCAAAAGTCGGCTGAGGCACCGAAAACAATGACAGAAAGCCAGAATTGGAGCAAGCCAAGAGCTGTGCCCGATTGAAAAAGACCATTCCTTCCGTGTCTTGAACTCCATATTCCGGCCTCAAAATCAAAGCTCACATGAGATAATTCATTTCAAACCATGATAAATAAGAAAAATGTGAAAAAAGCCAAAGAAATGGAAGAGTCCTTTGTAATATTGGGCTTGATTAAGTCACAAGGAAACAGGCTGTTTTCGGATTCATCCACACCTCCCAGCTGACTGGCTTTGGACATCTAATTCAATTCACCTGAAAATTGCTGGCAAGCTTGATTTGCGGGAATTAATGATCGTTCCCCTCTGCAGAAGGATTCCATTTCTTTTTCCAAAACACAAAAACTCATCTTGGTCATGCTGTTTGTGGTTTTAAAAGCATGACACGCCAATTGCTGGTGTTTTTTATTTCATAATGGATTCGCTGTCTAAACTCTTGTTTGTATTGCATCAGAATACAAAATTTGGGAAGGAAGAAGGCAAAACCAACTCAGACCTAGAAATCATTCAGGAAATTGCCGCTCTAGAAACCAAAACTCGGCTAAGGCACCCAAAACAATGACAGAAAGCCAGAATTGGAGCAAGCCAACAGTTGTGCCCTGATGGAAAAAGACCATTCCTTCCGTGTCTTGAATTCCATATGCCAGCCTCAAAATCAAAGCTCACATCAGAAAATTCATTACAAACCATGATAAAGAAGAAAAATATGAGAAAAGCCAAAGAAATGGAAGAGTGCTGTTTGATATTGGGCTTGATTAAGTCACAAGGAAACAGGCTGTTTCCAGATTCATCCACCCCTCGCAGCTGACTGGCTTTGGAAAACTAATTCAATTCACCTGAAAATCGCTGGCAAACTTGATTTGGGGGAATTAATTATCATTCCCCTCTGAAAAAGGGTTCCATTTCTTTTTCCAAAACACACAAACTCATGTTGGTCATGAAGCCTCTAGAATTCAAACCATGACACGCTAATTTGTTTTGTTTTTTATTTCATAATGGATCTGCTGTCTAAACTCTTGTTTGTATTGCCTCAGAATATAAAATTTGGGAAGGAAGAAGGAAAAACCAAGTCAGACCCAGAAATGATTCAGGAAATTGCCGCTCACGAAACCAAAACTCGGCTGAGGCACCCAAAACAATGACAGAAAGCCAGAATTGGAGCAACCCAACAGCTGTGACCTGATTGAAAAAGACCATTCCTTCCGTGTCTTGAACTCCATATTCCAGCCTCAAAATCAAAGCTCACATCAGAAAATTCATACAAACCATGATAAATAAGACAAATGTGAAAAAAGCCAAAGAAATGGAAGAGTCCTTTTTGATATTGGGCTTGATTTAGTCACAAACAAACAGGCTGTTTCTGGATTCATCCACTCCTCGCAGCTGACTGGCTTTGGACAGCTAATTCAATTCACCTGAATATCGCTGGCAAACTTGATTTGGGGGAATTAATTATCACTCCCCTCTGCAAAAGTGTTCCATTTCTTTTTCCAAAACACAAAAACTCATGTTGCTCGTGCTGCCTCTAGAATTCTAAGCATCACACGCTAATTGGTTGTGTTTTTTCTTTCATAATGGATCTGCTGTCTAAACTCTTATTTGTATTGCGTCAGAATACAAAATTTGGGAAGGAAGAAGGCAAAACCAACTCAGACCCAGACATCATTTAGGAAATTGCCGCTCAAGAAACCAAAACTCGGCTGAGGCACCCAAAACAATGACAGAAAGCCAGAATTGGAGCAAGCCAACAGCTGTGCCCTGATTGAAAAAGACCACTCCTTCCGTGTCTTGAACTCCATATTCCAGCTTCAAAATCAAAGCTCACATCAGAAAATTCATTACAAACCATGGTAAGTAAGAAAAATGTGAAAAAAGCCAAAGAAATGGAAGAGTCCTTTTTGATTTTGGGATTCATTTAGTCACAAGGAAACAGGCTCTTTCCAGATTCTTCTACCGCGCCCAGCTGACTGGCTTTGGAAAACTAATTCAATTCACCTGAAAATCGCTGGCAAGCTTGATTTGCGGGAATTAATTATCGTTCCACTCTGCAAAAGGATTCCATTTCTTTTTCCAAAACACAAAAACTCATGTTGGTCGTGCTGCCTCTAGAATTCTAAGCATGACACGCTAATTTGTTCTGTTTCTTATTTCATAATGGATCTGCTGTCTAAACTCTTGTTTTTATTGAGTCAGAATACAAAATTTAGGAATGAAGAAGGCAAAACCAAGACAGACCCAGAAATCATTTAGGAAATTGCCGCTCAAGAAACCAAAAGTCGGCTGAGGCACCGAAAACAATGACAGAAAGCCAGAATTGGAGCAAGCCAAGAGCTGTGCCCGATTGAAAAAGACCATTCCTTCCGTGCCTTGAACTCCATATTCCGGCCTCAAAATCAAAGCTCACATGAGATAATTCATTACAAACCATGATAAATAAGAACAATGTGAAAAAAGCCAAAGAAATGGAAGAGTCCTTTGTGATATTGGGCTTGATTAAGTCACAAGGAAACAGGCTGTTTTCAGATTCATCCACACCTCCCAGCTGACTGGCTTTGGACATCTAATTCAATTCACCTGAAAATTGCTGGCAAACTTGATTTGGGGGAATTAATTCTCGTTCCCCTCTGCAAAAGCGTTCCATTTCTTTTTCCAAAACACAAAAACTCATGTTGGTTGTGCTGCCTCTAGAATTCTAAGCATGACATGCTAATTTGCTTTGTTTTTTATTTATAATGCACCTGGCATCAAACTCTTGTTTGTATTGCGTCAGAATACAAAATTTGGGAAGGAAGAAGGCAAAACCAACTCAGACCCAGACATCATTTAGGAAATTGCCGCTCAAGAAACCAAAACTAAGGTGAGGCACCCAAAACAATGACAGAGAGCCAGAATTGGAGCAAGCCAACAACTGTGCCCAGATTGAAAAAGACCATTCCCTCCGAGTCTTGAACTCCATATGCCAGCCTCAAAATCAAAGCTCACATCAGAAAATTCATTACAAACCATGATAAATAAGAAAAATGTGAACAAAGCCAAAGAAATGGAAGAGTCCTTTTTGATATTGGGCTTGATTTAGTCAAAAGGAAACAGGCTGTTTCCGGATTCATCCACCCCTCGCAGCTGACTGGCTTTGGAACACTAATTCAATTCACATGAAAATTGCTGGCAAACTTGATTTGGGGGAATTCATTATCGTTCTCCTCTGCAAAAGGCTTCCATTTCTTATTCCAAAACACAAAAACTCATGTTGGTCATGCTGCCTCTAGAATTCTAAGCATGACACGCTAATTGGTTGTGTTTTTTATTTCATAATGGATCTGCTGTCTAAACACTTGTTTGTATTGCATCAGAATACAATATTGGGGAGGAAGAAGGCAAAACCAACTCAGACCAAGAAATCATTTAGGAAATTGCCGCTCACGAAACCAAAACTCGGCAGAGGCACCCAAAACCATAACAGAAAGCCAGAATTGGAGCAACCCAACAGCTGTGCCCTGATTGAAAAAGACCATTCCTTCCGTGTCTTGAACTCCATATTCCATCCTCAAAATGAAAGCTCACATCAGAAAATTCATTACAAACCATGATAAATAAGAACAATGTGAAAAAGCCAAAGAAATGGAAGAGTCCTTTTTGATATTGGGCTTGATTTAGTCACAAACAAACAGGCTGTTTCCACATTCATCCACCCCTCGCAGCTGACTGGCTTTGGAAAACTAATTCAATTCACCTGAAAATCGCTGGCAAGCTTGATTTGCGGGAATTAATTATCGTTCCACTCTGCAAAAGGATTCCATTTCTTTTTCCAAAACACAAAAACTCATGTTGGTCGTGCTGCCTCTAGAATTCTAAGCATGACACGCTAATTTGTTCTGTTTCTTATTTCATAATGGATCTGCTGTCTAAACTCTTGTTTTTATTGAGTCAGAATACAAAATTTAGGAATGAAGAAGGCAAAACCAAGACAGACCCAGAAATCATTTAGGAAATTGCCGCTCAAGAAACCAAAAGTCGGCTGAGGCACCGAAAACAATGACAGAAAGCCAGAATTGGAGCAAGCCAAGAGCTGTGCCCGATTGAAAAAGACCATTCCTTCCGTGCCTTGAACTCCATATTCCGGCCTCAAAATCAAAGCTCACATGAGATAATTCATTACAAACCATGATAAATAAGAAAAATGTGAAAAAAGCCAAAGAAATGGAAGAGTCCTTTGTGATATTGGGCTTGATTAAGTCACAAGGAAACAGGCTGTTTTCAGATTCATCCACACCTCCCAGCTGACTGGCTTTGGACATCTAATTCAATTCACCTGAAAATTGCTGGCAAACTTGATTTGGGGGAATTAATTCTCGTTCCCCTCTGCAAAAGCGTTCCATTTCTTTTTCCAAAACACAAAAACTCATGTTGGTTGTGCTGCCTCTAGAATTCTAAGCATGACATGCTAATTTGCTTTGTTTTTTATTTATAATGCACCTGGCATCAAACTCTTGTTTGTATTGCGTCAGAATACAAAATTTGGGAAGGAAGAAGGCAAAACCAACTCAGACCCAGAAATCATTAAGGAAAATGCCGCTCAAGAAACCAAAACTAAGGTGAGGCACCCAAAACAATGACAGAGAGCCAGAATTGGAGCAAGCCAACAACTGTGCCCAGATTGAAAAAGACCATTCCCTCCGAGTCTTGAACTCCATATGCCAGCCTCAAAATCAAAGCTCACATCAGAAAATTCATTACAAACCATGATAAATAAGAAAAATGTGAACAAAGCCAAAGAAATGGAAGAGTCCTTTTTGATATTGGGCTTGATTTAGTCAAAAGGAAACAGGCTGTTTCCGGATTCATCCACCCCTCGCAGCTGACTGGCTTTGGAACACTAATTCAATTCACATGAAAATTGCTGGCAAACTTGATTTGGGGGAATTCATTATCGTTCTCCTCTGCAAAAGGCTTCCATTTCTTATTCCAAAACACAAAAACTCATGTTGGTCATGCTGCCTCTAGAATTCTAAGCATGACACGCTAATTGGTTGTGTTTTTTATTTCATAATGGATCTGCTGTCTAAACACTTGTTTGTATTGCATCAGAATACAATATTGGGGAGGAAGAAGGCAAAACCAACTCAGACCAAGAAATCATTTAGGAAATTGCCGCTCACGAAACCAAAACTCGGCAGAGGCACCCAAAACCATAACAGAAAGCCAGAATTGGAGCAACCCAACAGCTGTGCCCTGATTGAAAAAGACCATTCCTTCCGTGTCTTGAACTCCATATTCCATCCTCAAAATGAAAGCTCACATCAGAAAATTCATTACAAACCATGATAAATAAGAACAATGTGAAAAAGCCAAAGAAATGGAAGAGTCCTTTTTGATATTGGGCTTGATTTAGTCACAAACAAACAGGCTGTTTCCACATTCATCCACCCCTCGCAGCTGACTGGCTTTGGAAAACTAATTCAATTCACCTGAAAATCGCTGGCAAACTTGATTTGCGGGAATTAATTCTCGTTCCCCTCTGCAAAAGGTTCCATTTCTTTTTCCAAAACACACAAACTCATGTTGGTCATGAAGCCTCTAGAATTCTAACCATGACACGCTAATTTGTCTTGTTTTTTATTTCATAATGGATCTGCTGTCTAAACTCTTGTTCGTATTGTGTCAGAATACAAAATTTGGGGAGGAAAAAGGAAAAACCCAGTCAGACCCAGAAATCATTTAGGAAATTGCCGCTCACGAAGCCAAAACTCAGCTGAGGCACCCAAAACCATGACAGAAAGCCAGAATTGGAGCAACCCAACAGCTCTGCCCTGATTGAAAAAAACCATTCCTTCCGTGTCTTGAACTCCATATTCCAGCCTCAAAATCAAAGCTCACATCAGAAAATTCATTACAACCCATGATACATAAGAAAAATGTGAAAAAAGCCGAAGAAATGGAAGAGTCCTTTTTGATATTGGGCTTGATTTAGTCACAAGGAAACAGGCTCTTTCCAGATTCTTCTACCACGCCCAGCTGACTGGCTTTGGAAAACTAATTCAATTCACCTGAAAATTGCTGGCAAACTTGATTTGGGGGAATTAATTATCACTCCCCTCTGCAAAAGGGGTCCATTTATTTTTCCAAAACACAAAAACTCATGTTGCTCGTGCTGCCTCTAGAATTCTAAGCATCACACGCTAATTGGTTGTGTTTTTTATTTCATAATGGATCTGCTGTCTAAACTCTTGTTTGTATTGCGTCAGAATACATTATTGGGGAGGAAGAAGGCAAAACCAACTCAGACCCAGAAATCAATTAGGAAATTGCCGCTCAAGAAACCAAAGCTCGGCAGAGGCACCCAAAACCATGACAGAAAGCCAGAATTGGAGCAACCCAACAGCTGTGCCCTGATTGAAAAAGACCATTCCTTCCGAGTCTTGAACTCCATATTCCATCCTCAAAATGAAAGCTCACATCAGAAAATTCATTACAAACCATGATAAATAAGAACAATGTGAAAAAGCCAAAGAAATGGAAGAGTCCTTTTTGATATTGGGCTTGATTTAGTCACAAACAAACAGGCTGTTTCCACATTCATCCACCCCTCGCAGCTGACTGGCTTTGGAAAACTAATTCAATTCACCTGAAAATCGCTGGCAAACTTGATTTGGGGGAATTAATGATCATTCCCCTCTGCAAAAGGTTCCATTTCTTTTTCCAAAACACACAAACTCATGTTGGTCATGAAGCCTCTAGAATTCTAACCATGACACGGTAATTTGTCTTGTTTTTTATTTCATAATGGATCTGCTGTCTAAACTCTTGTTCGTATTGCATCAAAATACAAAATTTGGGGAGGAAAAAGGAAAAACCCAGTCAGACCCAGAAATCATTTAGGAAATTGCCGCTCACGAAGCCAAAACTCGGCTGAGGCACCCAAAACCATGACAGAAAGCCAGAATTGGAACAAGCCAACAGCTCTGCCCTGAATGAAAAAGACCATTCCTTCCGTGTCTTGAACTCCATATTCCAGCCTAAAAATCAAAGCTCACATTAGAAAATTCATTACAAACCGTGATAAATAAGAAAAATGTGAACAAAGCCAAAGAAATGGAAGAGTCCTTTTTGATATTGGGCTTGATTAAGTCACAAGGAAACAGGCTCTTTCCAGATTCTTCTACCACGCCCAGCTGACTGGCTTTGGAAAACTAATTCAATTCACCTGAAAATTGCTGGCAAACTTGATTTGGGGGAATTAATTATCACTCCCCTCTGCAAAAGGGGTCCATTTATTTTTCCAAAACACAAAAACTCATGTTGCTCGTGCTGCCTCTAGAATTCTAAGCATCACACGCTAATTGGTTGTGTTTTTTATTTCATAATGGATCTGCTGTCTAAACTCTTGTTTGTATTGCGTCAGAATACATTATTGGGGAGGAAGAAGGCAAAACCAACTCAGACCCAGAAATCATTTAGGAAATTTCCGCTCAAGAAACCAAAGCTCGGCAGAGGCACCCAAAACCATGACAGAAACCAGAATTGGAGCAACCCAACAGCTGTGCCCTGATTCAAAAAGACCATTCCTTCCATGTCTTGAACTCCATATTCCAGCCTCAAAATGAAAGCTCACATCAGAAAATTCATTACAAACCATGATAAATAAGAACAATGTGAACAAATCCAAAGAAATGGAGGAGTGCTATTTGATATTGGGCTTGATTTAGTCACAAACAAACAGGCTGTTTCTGGATTCATCCACTCCTCGCAGCTGACTGGCTTTGGACAGCTAATTCAATTCACCTGAAAATCGCTGGCAAACTTGATTTGGGGGAATTAATTATCACTCCCTTCTGCAAAAGGCTTCCATTTATTTTTCCAAAACACAAAAACTCATGTTGCTCGTGCTGCCTCTAGAATTCTAAGCATTACCCGCTAATTTGGTGTGTTTCTTACAGCATACTGGATCTGCTGTCTAAACTCTTGTTTTTATTGTGTCAGAATACAAAATTAGGGAAGGAAGAAGGCAAAACCAACTCAGACCCAGAAATCATTTAGGAAATTTCCGCTCAAGAAACCAAAGCTCGGCGGAGGCACCCAAAACAATGACAGAAAGCCAGAATTGGAGCAAGCCAACAGCTGTGCCCTGATTCAAAAAGACCATTCCTTCCGTGCCTTGAACTCCATATTCCGGCCTCAAAATCAAAGCTCACATGAGATAATTCATTACAAACCATGATAAATAAGAAAAATGTGAAAAAAGCCAAAGAAATGGAAGAGTCCTTTGTGATATTGGGCTTGATTAAGTCACAAGGAAACAGGCTGTTTTCGGATTCATCCACACCTCCCAGCTGACTGGCTTTGGACATCTAATTCAATTCACCTGAAAATTGCTGGCAAACTTGATTTGGGGGAATTAATTCTCGTTCCCTCTGCAAAAGTGTTCCATTTCTTTTTCCAAAACACAAAAACTCATGTTGGTTGTGCTGCCTCTAGAATTCTAAGCATCACATGCTAATTTGCTTTGTTTTTTATTTATAATGCACCTGGCATCAAACTCTTGTTTGTATTGCGTCAGAATACAAAATTTGGGAAGGAAGAAGGCAAAACCAAGACAGACCCAGAAATCATTAAGGAAAATGCCGCTCAAGAAACCAAAACTAAGGTGAGGCACCCAAAACAATGACAGAGAGCCAGAATTGGAGCAAGCCAACAACTGTGCCCAGATTGAAAAAGACCATTCCCTCCGAGTCTTGAACTCCATATGCCAGCCTCAAAATCAAAGCTCACATCAGAAAATTCATTACAAACCATGATAAATAAGAACAATGTGAACAAAGCCAAAGAAATGGAAGAGTCCTTTTTGATATTGGGCTTGATTTAGTCAAAAGGAAACAGGCTGTTTCCGGATTCATCCACCCCTCGCAGCTGACTGGCTTTGGAACACTAATTCAATTCACCTGAAAATCGCTGGCAAACTTGATTTGGGGGAATTAATGATCGTTCCCCTCTGCAAAAGGTTCCATTTCTTTTTCCAAAACACACAAACTCATGTTTGTCATGAAGCCTCTAGAATTCTAACCATGACACGCTAATTTGTCTTGTTTTTTATTTCATAATGGATCTGCTGTCTAAACTCTTGTTCGTATTGCGTCAAAATACAAAATTTGGGGAGGAAAAAGGAAAAACCAAGTCAGACCCAGAAATCTTTTAGGAAATTGCCGCTCACGAAGCCAAAACTCGGCTGAGGCACCCAAAACAATGACAGAAAGCGAGATTTGGAGCCAGCCAACAGCTCTGCCCTGATTGAAAAAGACCATTCCTTCCGTGTCTTGAACTCCATATTCCAGCCTCAAAGTCAAAGCTCACATCAGAAAATTCATTACAAACCGTGATAAATAAGAAAAATGTGAAAAAAGCCAAAGAAATGGAAGAGTCCTTTTTGATATTGGGCTTGATTTAGTCACAAGGAAACAGGCTCTTTCCAGATTCTTCTACCACGCCCAGCTGACTGGCTTTGGAAAACTAATTCAATTCACCTGAAAATCGCTGGCAAACTTGATTTGGGGGAACTAATTATCGTTCCCCTCTGCAAAAGGGTTCCATTTCTTTTTCCAAAACACACAAACTCATGTTGGTCGTGCTGCCTCTAGAATTCTAAGCATGACACGCTAATTGGTTGTGTTTTTTATTTCATAATGGATCTGCTGTCTAAACTCTTGTTTCAATTGTGTCAGAATACAATATTGGGGAGGAAGAAGGCAAAACCAACTCAGACCCAGAAATCATTTAGGAAATTGCCGCTCAAGAAACCAAAACCCGTCAGAGGCACCCAAAACCATGACAGAAAGCCAGAATTGGAGCAAGCCAGCAGCTCTGCCCTGATTGAAAAAAACCATTGCTTCTGTGTCTTGAACTCCATATTCCAGCCTCAAAATCAAAGCTCACATCAGAAAATTCATTACAAACCATGATAAATAAGAACAATGTGAAAAAAGCCAAAGAAGTGCAAGAGTCCTTTTTGATATTGGGCTTGATTTAGTCACAAGGAAACAGGCGGTTACCAGAACCATCGAACGTGCCAGCTGACTGGCTTTGGAAAACTAATTCAATTCACCTGAAAATCGCTGGCAAACTTGATTTGCGGGAATTAATTATCGTTCCCCTCTGCTAAAGGGTTCCATTTCTTTTTCCAAAACACAAAAACTCATGTTGGTCGTGCTGCGTCTAGAATTCTAAGCATGACATGCCAATTTGCTTTGTTTTTTATTTATAATGCATCTGCCAACAAACTCTTGTTTGTATTGCTTCAGAATACAAAATTTGGGAAGGAAGAAGGCAAAACGAACTCAGACCCAGAAATCATTAAGGAAAATGCCGATCAAGAAACCAAAACTCAGGTGAGGCACCCAAAACCATGACAGAAAGCCAGAATTGGAGCAAGCCAACAGCTGTGCCCTGATTGAAAAAGACCATTCCTTCCGTGTCTTGAACTCCATATGCCAGCCTCAAAATCAAATCTCACATCAGAAAATTCATTACAAACCATGATAAATAAGAACAATGTGAAAAAAGCCGATGAAGTGGAAGAGTCCTTTTTGACATTGGGCTTGATTTAGTCACAAGGAAACAGGATGTTTCCAGATTCACCCACCCCTCCCAGCTGACTGCCTTTGGGAAACTAATTCAATTCACCTGAAAATCGCTGGCAAACTTGATTTGGGGGAATTAATTCTCGTTCCTCTCTGCAAAAGGGTTCCATTTCTTTTTCCAAAACACAGAAATTCATGTTGGTCGTGCTGCCTCTAGAATTCTAAGCATTACACGCTAATTTGTTTTGTTTCTTATTTCATAATGGATCTGCTGTCTAAACTCTTGTTTGTATTGCATCAGAATACAAAATTTGGGAAAGAAGAATGCAAAACCAAGTCAGTCCCAGAAATCATTTAGGAAATTGTTGCTCATAAACCAAAAGTTGGCTGAGGCACCCAAAACCATCACAGAAAGCCAGAATTGGCGCAAGCCAACAGCTGTGCCCGATTGAAAAAGACCATTCCTTCCGTGTCTTGAACTCCATAATCCAGCCTAAAAAACCAAAGCTCATTCAGAAAATTCATTACAAACCATGATAAATAAGAAAAAAGCCAAAGAAGTGCAAGAGTCCTTTTTGATACTGGGCTTCATTTAGTCACAAGAAGACCGGCTGTTTCCAGATTCATCCACCCCTCCCAGCTCACTGGCTTTGGAAAACTAATTCAATTCTCCTGAAAATTGCTGGCAAATTGATTTGGGGGAATTAATTACCTTCCCCTCTGCTAAAGGGTTCCATTTCCTTTTCCAAAACACAAAAACTCATGTTGGTCGTGCTGCGTCTAGAATTCTAAGCATGACAGGCCAATTGGTTTTGTTTTTTATTTCATAATGGATCTGCTGTCTAAACTCTTGTTTGTATTGCGTCAGAATACAAAATTTGGGAAGGAAGAAGGCAAAACCAACTCAGACCAAGAAATCATTTAGGAAATTGGCGCTCAAGAAACCAAAAGTCGGCTGAGGCATCCAAAACAATGACAGAAAGCAAGAATTGGAGCAAGCCAACAGCTGTGCCCTGATTGAAAAAGACCATTCCTTCTGTGTCTTGAACTCCATATTCCAGCCTCAAAATGAAAGCTCACATCAGAAACTTCATTACAAACCATGATAAATAAGAAAAATGTGAAAAAAGCCAAAGAAATGGAAGAGTCCTTTGTGATATTGGGCTTGATTTAGTCACAAGGAAACAGGCTGTTTCCAGATTCATCCACCCCTCCCGGCTGACTGGCTTAGGAAATCTAATGCAATTCACCTGAAAGTTGCTGGCAAACTTGATTTGGGGGAATTAATTATCGTACCCCTCTGCAAAAGGCTTCCAATTCTTTTCCAAAACACAAAAACTCATCTTGGTCGTGCTGCCTGTGGGTTTCTAAGCATGACACGCAAATTAGTTTTGTTTTTTATTTCATAATGGATCTGCTGTCTAAACTCTTGTTTGTATTGCATCAGAATACAAAATTTGGGAAGGAAGAAGGCAAAACCAACTCAGACCCTGAAATCCTTTAGGAAATTGCCGCTCAAGAAACCAAAAGTCAGCTGAGGCACCCAAAACAATGACAGAAAGCCAGAATTGGAGCAAGCCAACAGCTGTGCCCTGATTGAAAAAGACCATTCCTTCTGTGTCTTGAACTCCATATTCCAGCCTCAAAATGAAAGCTCACATCAGAAACTTCATTACAAACCATGAGAAAGAAGAAAAATGTGAAAAAAGCCAAAGAAATGGAAGAGTCCTTTTGGATATTGGGCTTGATTTAGTCACAAGGAAACAGGCTGTTTCCAGATTCATCCACCCCTCCCAGCTCACTGGTTTGGAAAACAAATTCAATTCACCTGAAAATCGCTGGCAAACTTTATTTGGGGGAACTAATTATCGTTCCCCTCTGCAAAAGGGTTCCATTTCTTTTTCCAAAACACAAAAACTCATGTTGGTCATGCTGCCTCTAGAATTCTAAGCATGACACGCTAATTTGTTTTGTTCTTTATTTCATAATGGATCAGCTGTCTAAACTCTTGTTTGTATTGCGTCATTATACAAAATTTGGGAAGGAAGAAAGCAAAACCAACTCAGACCCAGAAATCATTTAGGAAATTGCCACTTAAGAAACCAAAACTCGGCTGAGGCACCCAAAACAAGGACAGAAAGCAAGAATTGGAGCAAGCCAACAGCTGTGCCCTGATTGAAAAAGACCATTCCTTCCGTTTCACGAACTCCACATTCCAGCTTCAAAATCAAAGCTCACATCAGAAAATTCATTACAAAACATTACAAATAAGAAAAATGTGAACAAAGCCAAAGAAATGGAAGAGTCCTTTTTGATATTGCGCTTGATTTAGTCACAAGGAAACTGGCTGTTTCCAGATTCATCCACCCCTCCCAGCTGACTGGTTTTGGACAACTGATTCAATTCACCTGAAAATCGCTGGCAAACTTGATTTGGGGGAATTAATTATCGTTCCCCTCTGTAATAGGGTTCCATTTGTTTTTCGAAAACCCACAAACTCATGTTGGTCATGCTGCCTCTAGAATGGTGTTTTTTATTTCATAATTGCTCTGCTGTCTAAACACTTGTTTGTATTGCGTCAGAATACAAAATTTGGGAAGGAAGAAGGCAGAACAAACTCTGACCCAGATATCATTTAGGAAATTGCTGCTCATAAACCAGAAGTTGGCTGAGGCACCGAAAACAATGACAGAAAGCCAGAATTGGAGCAAGCCAAGAGCTGTGCCGTGATTTAAAAAGACCATTCCTTCCGTGTCTTGAACTCAATATTCCGGCCTCAAAATCAAAGCTCACATGAGATAATTCATTACAAACCATGATAAATAAGAAAAAAGCCAAAGAAGTGCAAGAGTCCTTTTTGATACTGGGCTTGATTTAGTCAAAAGGAAACAGGCTGTTTCCAGATTCATGCACTCCTCCCAGCTGACTGGCTTTGGAAAACTAATTCAATTCACCTAAAAATCGCTGGCAAACTTGATTTGGGGGAATTAATTATCGTTCCCCTCTGCAAAAGGGTTCCATTTCTTTTTCCAAAACACAGAAACTCATGTTGTTCGTGCTGCCTCTAGAATTCTAAGCATGACACGCTAATTGGTTGTGTTTTTTCTTTCATAATGGATCTGCTGTCTATACTCTTGTTTGTATTGCGTCAGAATACAAAATTTGGGAAGGAAGAAGGCAAAACCAACTCAGACCCAGAAATCGTTTAGGAAGTTGCCGCTCAAGAAACCAAAACTCGGCTGAGGCACCCAAAACAATGACAGAAAGCCAGAATTGGAGCAAGCCAACAGGTGTGCACTGATATAAAAAGACCATTCCTTCCGTGTCTTGAACTCCATATGCCAGCCTCAAAACAAAAGCTCACATCAGAAAATTCTTTAGAAAGCATGATAAATAAGAAAAATGTGAAAACAGCCAAAGAAATGGAAGAGTCCTTTTTCATATTGGGCTTGATTTAGTCACAAGGAAACAGGCTGTTTCCAGATTCATCCACCCCTCCCAGCTGACTGGCTTTGGAAAACTAATTAAATTCTCCTGAAAATTGCCATCAAACTTCACTTGGGGGAATTAATGATCGTTCCCTTCTGCAAAAGGGTTCCATTTCTTTTTCCAAAACACAAAAACTCATCTTGCTCATGCTGCCTCTAGAATTCTAAGCATGACACGCTAATTGGTTTTATTTTTTATTTCATAATGGATCTGCTGTCTAAACTATTGTTTGTATTGCGTCAGAATACAAAATATGGGAAGGAAGAAGGAAAAACCAACTCAGACCCTGAAATCATTTAGGATGTTGCCGCTCAAGAAACCAAAACTCGGCTGAGGCACCCAAAACAATGACAGAAAGCCAGAATTGGAGCAAGCCAACAGCTGTGCGCTGATTGAAAAAGACCATACCTTCTGTGTCTTGAACTCCATAATCCAGCCTCAAAATGAAAGCTCAAATCAGAAAATTCATTACAAACCATGATAAATAAGAAAAAAGCCAAAGAAGTGCAAGAGTCCTTTTTGATACTGGGCTTGATTTAGTCACAAGGAAAAAGGCTGTTTCCAGATTCATGCACTCCTCCCAACTGACTGGCTTTGGAAAACTAATTCAATTCACCTGAAAATCTGGCAAACTTGATTTGGGGGAAATAAAATCGTTCCCCTCTGCAAAAGGATTCCATTTCTTTTTCCAAAACACAAAAACTCATGTTGGTCGTGCTGCCTCTAGAATTCTAAGCATCACACGCTAATTGGTTGTGTTTTTTCTTTCATAATGGATCTGCTGTCTAAACTCTTATTTGTATTGCCTCAGAATACAAAATTGGGGAAGGAAGAAGGCAAAACCAACTCAGACACAGAAATCATTTAGGAAGTTGCCGCTCAAGAAACCAAAACTCGGCTAAGGCACCCAAATCCATGACAAAAAGCCAGAATTGGAGCAAGCCAACAGCTGTGCCCTGATTGAAAAAGACCATTCCTTCCGAGTCTTGAACTCCATATTCCAGCCTCAAAATGAAAGCTCACATCAGAAAATTCATTACAAACCATGTTAAATATGAAAACTGTGAACAAAGCCAAAGAAATGGAAGAGTCCTTTGTGATATTGGGCTTGATTTAGTCTCAAGGAACCAGGCTCTTTCCAGATTCATCCACCCCTCCCAGCTGACTGGTTTTGGACAACTGATTCAATTCACCTGAAAATAGCTGGCAAACTTGATTTGGGGGAATTAATTATCATTCCCCTCTGCAAAAGGGTTCCATTTCTTTTTCCAAAACACAAAAACTCATGTTGGTCCTGTTGCCTCTAGAATTCTAAGCATGAAACGCCAATTGGTTCTGTTTTTTATTTCATAATTGCTCTGCTGTCTAAACTCTTGTTTGTAAAGCGTCAGAATGCAAAATTTGGGAAGGAAGAAGGCAGAACAAACTCTGACCCAGATATCATTTAGGAAATTGCTGCTCATAAACCAGAAGTTGGCTGAGGCACCCAAAACCATGACAGAAAGCCAGAATTGGAGCAAGCCAAGAGCTGTGCCCGATTGAAAAAGACCATTCCTTCCGTGTCTTGAACTCCATATTCCAGCCTCAAAATCAAAGCTCACATCAGAAAATTCATTACAACCCATGATACATTAGAAAAATGTGAAAAAAGCCGAAGAAATGGAAGAGTCCTTTGATATTGGGCTTGATTAAGCACAAGGAAACAGGCTGTTTCCAGATTCACCCACCACTCCCAGCTGACTGGCTTTGGACAACTAATACAATTCACCTGAAAATCGCTGGCAAACTTGATTTGGGGGAACTAATTATCGTTCCCCTCTGCAAAAGGGTTCCATTTCTTTTTCCAAAACACAAAAAATCATGTTGGTCGTGCTGCCTCTAGAATTCTAAGCATTACCCGCTAATTTGGTGTGTTTCTTACAGCATACTGGATCTGCTGTCTAAACTCTTGTTTGTATTGTGTCAGAATACAAAATTAGGGAAGGAAGAAGGCAAAACCAACACAGACCCTGAAATCATTTAGGAAATTACCACTCAAGAAACCAAAACTCAGCTGAGGTACCCAAAACAATGACAGAAAGCCAGAATTGGAGCAAGCCAACAGCTGTGCCCTGATTGAAAAAGACGATTCCTTCCGTGTCTTGAACTCCATATTCCAGCCTCAAAATAAAAGCTCACATCAGAAAATTCATTACAAACCATAATATCGTAGAAAAATGTGAAAAAAGCGAAAGAAATGAAAGAGCCCTTTGTGATATTTGGCTTGATTTATTCACAAGGAAACAGGCTGTTTCCAGATTCATCCACCCCTCCCAGCTCACTGGAT